>NW_026292710.1:0-48626 GCF_023091745.1 Budorcas taxicolor | reverse complement strand
AGGATCCCTCATCTCGAGCTACGAGGCGGAAACGGGGCTCCTCTGGATGTGGGCGGGACCCTCGTGATTCCTCTCGAGTGGAGACGGCTAGGTCGGGGAACTTCTTGATTTGCACCAAGGGTGTGAAGGACCCTTTCGAAGTTCCAGAGGTGAGGTGTGATCAGCCTCGAGACGCCTCAGCGGAAATGGGCCTCATCTCGCCTGGAGGGGAGAACCTCCTGGATTTTCTCGAGTTGCGGCAGGTCTTCTCGAGTTACGACGGGGACCTCAGGGACCCGCTCTGGTGGCCTCAGGAAAGGCCAGTCCCCATGCGAGTTGCTAGGGGACCTCTCGGATTCCTCTCCCGTCCATGCCGGGGCCTCAGTCCTTGTGTGGAGTCGGGGCCGGAACCTGAGGATTCCTCTCCAGTGTTGCCATGGATCTTGGGGTGCTTCTGAGTCTCCCCAGGGGAGTCAGGCCTCGTCTCGAGTGGGGGCATGCACGTGCGCTTTCCTCCCGAGCTGCAGCAGTAGTGTCACGCTTCCTGTCACGTGGATCAAGGGATCTGTGGCTTTCCCTCGAGGCTGTCCCTCGAGGCTTTCCCACGAGGCTTTCCCACAGGGCTGTGCCACGTGCCACCTTGGTGGGAGTCGATCCTCGGCGTGAAAGACGAGCCGGTGAAGGGAAAAGAGGTTCCTCTGGAATGGACTGAGACATCTGGGGGACTCTTGGAATGGTGGCACGACCCTGGAGTTCCTCTCGCCGTTCCTGTTGAGAGGGCCTCCTCTTGAGATGCGACGGGAAGGCCGGGAACTCCCGACGAAGCAGGGAAAGGATCCCTCATCTCGAGCTACGAGGCGGAAACGGGGCTCCTCTGGATGTGGGCGGGACCCTCGTGATTCCTCTCGAGTGGAGACGGCTAGGTCGGGGAACTTCTTGATTTGCACCAAGGGTGTGAAGGACCCTTTCGAAGTTCCAGAGGTGAGGTGTGATCAGCCTCGAGACGCCTCAGCGGAAATGGGCCTCATCTCGCCTGGAGGGGAGAACCTCCTGGATTTTCTCGAGTTGCGGCAGGTCTTCTCGAGTTACGACGGGGACCTCAGGGACCCGCTCTGGTGGCCTCAGGAAAGGCCAGTCCCCATGCGAGTTGCTAGGGGACCTCTCGGGATTCCTCTCCCGTCCATGCCGGGGCCTCAGTCCTTGTGTGGAGTCGGGGCCGGAACCTGAGGATTCCTCTCCAGTGTTGCCATGGATCTTGGGGTGCTTCTGAGTCTCCCCAGGGGAGTCAGGCCTCGTCTCGAGTGGGGGCATGCACGTGCGCTTTCCTCCCGAGCTGCAGCAGTAGTGTCACGCTTCCTGTCACCTGGATCAAGGGATCTGTGGCTTTCCCTCGAGGCTGTCCCTCGAGGCTTTCCCACGAGGCTTTCCCACAGGGCTGTGCCACGTGCCACCTTGGTGGGAGTCGATCCTCGGCGTGAAAGACGAGCCGGTGAAGGGGAAAAGAGGTTCCTCTGGAATGGACTGAGACATCTGGGGGACTCTTGGAATGGTGGCACGACCCTGGAGTTCCTCTCGCCGTTCCTGTTGAGAGGGGCCTCCTCTTGAGATGCGACGGGAACGCCGGGAACTCTTTCCCGACGAAGCAGGGAAAGGATCCCTCATCTCGAGCTACGAGGCGGAAACGGGGCTCCTCTGGATGTGGGCGGGACCCTCGTGATTCCTCTCGGAGTGGAGACGGCTAGGTCGGGGAACTTCTTGATTTGCACCAAGGGTGTGAAGGACCCTTTCGAAGTTCCAGAGGTGAGGTGTGATCAGCCTCGAGACGCCTCAGCGGAAATGGGCCTCATCTCGCCTGGAGGGGGAGAACCTCCTGGATTTTCTCGAGTTGCGGCAGGTCTTCTCGAGTTACGACGGGGACCTCAGGGACCCGCTCTGGTGGCCTCAGGAAAGGCCAGTCCCCATGCGAGTTGCTAGGGGACCTCTCGGGATTCCTCTCCCGTCCATGCCGGGGCCTCAGTCTTTGTGTGGAGTCGGGGCCGGAACCTGAGGATTCCTCTCCAGTGTTGCCATGGATCTTGGGGTGCTTCTGAGTCTCCCCAGGGGAGTCAGGCCTCGTCTCGAGTGGGGGCATGCACGTGCGCTTTCCTCCCGAGCTGCAGCAGTAGTGTCACGCTTCCTGTCACCTGGATCAAGGGATCTGTGGCTTTCCCTCGAGGCTGTCCCTCGAGGCTTTCCCACGAGGCTTTCCCACAGGGCTGTGCCACGTGCCACCTTGGTGGGAGTCGATCCTCGGCGTGAAAGACGAGCCGGTGAAGGGAAAAGAGGTTCCTCTGGAATGGACTGAGACATCTGGGGGACTCTTGGAATGGTGGCACGACCCTGGAGTTCCTCTCGCCGTTCCTGTTGAGAGGGCCTCCTCTTGAGATGCGACGGGAACGCCGGGAACTCTTTCCCGACGAAGCAGGGAAAGGATCCCTCATCTCGAGCTACGAGGCGGAAACGGGGCTCCTCTGGATGTGGGCGGGACCCTCGTGATTCCTCTCGAGTGGAGACGGCTAGGTCGGGGAACTTCTTGATTTGCACCAAGGGTGTGAAGGACCCTTTCGAAGTTCCAGAGGTGAGGTGTGATCAGCCTCGAGACGCCTCAGCGGAAATGGGCCTCATCTCGCCTGGAGGGGAGAACCTCCTGGATTTTCTCGAGTTGCGGCAGGTCTTCTCGAGTTACGACGGGGACCTCAGGGACCCGCTCTGGTGGCCTCAGGAAAGGCCAGTCCCCATGCGAGTTGCTAGGGGACCTCTCGGGATTCCTCTCCCGTCCATGCCGGGGCCTCAGTCCTTGTGTGGAGTCGGGGCCGGAACCTGAGGATTCCTCTCCAGTGTTGCCATGGATCTTGGGGTGCTTCTGAGTCTCCCCAGGGGAGTCAGGCCTCGTCTCGAGTGGGGGCATGCACGTGCGCTTTCCTCCCGAGCTGCAGCAGTAGTGTCACGCTTCCTGTCACCTGGATCAAGGGATCTGTGGCTTTCCCTCGAGGCTGTCCCTCGAGGCTTTCCCACGAGGCTTTCCCACAGGGCTGTGCCACGTGCCACCTTGGTGGGAGTCGATCCTCGGCGTGAAAGACGAGCCGGTGAAGGGAAAAGAGGTTCCTCTGGAATGGACTGAGACATCTGGGGGACTCTTGGAATGGTGGCACGACCCTGGAGTTCCTCTCGCAGTTCCTGTTGAGAGGGCCTCCTCTTGAGATGCGACGGGAACGCCGGGAACTCTTTCCCGACGAAGCAGGGAAAGGATCCCTCATCTCGAGCTACGAGGCGGAAACGGGGCTCCTCTGGATGTGGGAGGGACCCTCGTGATTCCTCTCGAGTGGAGACGGCTAGGTCGGGGAACTTCTTGATTTGCACCAAGGGTGTGAAGGACCCTTTCGAAGTTCCAGAGGTGAGGTGTGATCAGCCTCGAGACGCCTCAGCGGAAATGGGCCTCATCTCGCCTGGAGGGGAGAACCTCCTGGATTTTCTCGAGTTGCGGCAGGTCTTCTCGAGTTACGACGGGGACCTCAGGGACCCGCTCTGGTGGCCTCAGGAAAGGCCAGTCCCCATGCGAGTTGCTAGGGGACCTCTCGGGATTCCTCTCCCGTCCATGCCGGGGCCTCAGTCCTTGTGTGGAGTCGGGGCCGGAACCTGAGGATTCCTCTCCAGTGTTGCCATGGATCTTGGGGTGCTTCTGAGTCTCCCCAGGGGAGTCAGGCCTCGTCTCGAGTGGGGGCATGCACGTGCGCTTTCCTCCCGAGCTGCAGCAGTAGTGTCACGCTTCCTGTCACGTGGATCAAGGGATCTGTGGCTTTCCCTCGAGGCTGTCCCTCGAGGCTTTCCCACGAGGCTTTCCCACAGGGCTGTGCCACGTGCCACCTTGGTGGGAGTCGATCCTCGGCGTGAAAGACGAGCCGGTGAAGGGAAAAGAGGTTCCTCTGGAATGGACTGAGACATCTGGGGGACTCTTGGAATGGTGGCACGACCCTGGAGGTCCTCTCGCCGTTCCTGTTGAGAGGGCCTCCTCTTGAGATGCGACGGGAACGCCGGGAACTCTTTCCCGACGAAGCAGGGAAAGGATCCCTCATCTCGAGCTACGAGGCGGAAACGGGGCTCCTCTGGATGTGGGCGGGACCCTCGTGATTCCTCTCGAGTGGAGACGGCTAGGTCGGGGAACTTCTTGATTTGCACCAAGGGTGTGAAGGACCCTTTCGAAGTTCCAGAGGTGAGGTGTGATCAGCCTCGAGACGCCTCAGCGGAAATGGGCCTCATCTCGCCTGGAGGGGAGAACCTCCTGGATTTTCTCGAGTTGCGGCAGGTCTTCTCGAGTTACGACGGGGACCTCAGGGACCCGCTCTGGTGGCCTCAGGAAAGGCCAGTCCCCATGCGAGTTGCTAGGGGACCTCTCGGGATTCCTCTCCCGTCCATGCCGGGGCCTCAGTCCTTGTGTGGAGTCGGGGCCGGAACCTGAGGATTCCTCTCCAGTGTTGCCATGGATCTTGGGGTGCTTCTGAGTCTCCCCAGGGGAGTCAGGCCTCGTCTCGAGTGGGGGCATGCACGTGCGCTTTCCTCCCGAGCTGCAGCAGTAGTGTCACGCTTCCTGTCACGTGGATCAAGGGATCTGTGGCTTTCCCTCGAGGCTGTCCCTCGAGGCTTTCCCACGAGGCTTTCCCACAGGGCTGTGCCACGTGCCACCTTGGTGGGAGTCGATCCTCGGCGTGAAAGACGAGCCGGTGAAGGGAAAAGAGGTTCCTCTGGAATGGACTGAGACATCTGGGGGACTCTTGGAATGGTGGCACGACCCTGGAGGTCCTCTCGCCGTTCCTGTTGAGAGGGCCTCCTCTTGAGATGCGACGGGAACGCCGGGAACTCTTTCCCGACGAAGCAGGGAAAGGATCCCTCATCTCGAGCTACGAGGCGGAAACGGGGCTCCTCTGGATGTGGGCGGGACCCTCGTGATTCCTCTCGAGTGGAGACGGCTAGGTCGGGGAACTTCTTGATTTGCACCAAGGGTGTGAAGGACCCTTTCGAAGTTCCAGAGGTGAGGTGTGATCAGCCTCGAGACGCCTCAGCGGAAATGGGCCTCATCTCGCCTGGAGGGGAGAACCTCCTGGATTTTCTCGAGTTGCGGCAGGTCTTCTCGAGTTACGACGGGGACCTCAGGGACCCGCTCTGGTGGCCTCAGGAAAGGCCAGTCCCCATGCGAGTTGCTAGGGGACCTCTCGGGATTCCTCTCCCGTCCATGCCGGGGCCTCAGTCCTTGTGTGGAGTCGGGGCCGGAACCTGAGGATTCCTCTCCAGTGTTGCCATGGATCTTGGGGTGCTTCTGAGTCTCCCCAGGGGAGTCAGGCCTCGTCTCGAGTGGGGGCATGCACGTGCGCTTTCCTCCCGAGCTGCAGCAGTAGTGTCACGCTTCCTGTCACCTGGATCAAGGGATCTGTGGCTTTCCCTCGAGGCTGTCCCTCGAGGCTTTCCCACGAGGCTTTCCCACAGGGCTGTGCCACGTGCCACCTTGGTGGGAGTCGATCCTCGGCGTGAAAGACGAGCCGGTGAAGGGAAAAGAGGTTCCTCTGGAATGGACTGAGACATCTGGGGGACTCTTGGAATGGTGGCACGACCCTGGAGTTCCTCTCGCCGTTCCTGTTGAGAGGGCCTCCTCTTGAGATGCGACGGGAACGCCGGGAACTCTTTCCCGACGAAGCAGGGAAAGGATCCCTCATCTCGAGCTACGAGGCGGAAACGGGGATCCTCTGGATGTGGGCGGGACCCTCGTGATTCCTCTCGAGTGGAGACGGCTAGGTCGGGGAACTTCTTGATTTGCACCAAGGGTGTGAAGGACCCTTTCGAAGTTCCAGAGGTGAGGTGTGATCAGCCTCGAGACGCCTCAGCGGAAATGGGCCTCATCTCGCCTGGAGGGGAGAACCTCCTGGATTTTCTCGAGTTGCGGCAGGTCTTCTCGAGTTACGACGGGGACCTCAGGGACCCGCTCTGGTGGCCTCAGGAAAGGCCAGTCCCCATGCGAGTTGCTAGGGGACCTCTCGGGATTCCTCTCCCGTCCATGCCGGGGCCTCAGTCCTTGTGTGGAGTCGGGGCCGGAACCTGAGGATTCCTCTCCAGTGTTGCCATGGATCTTGGGGTGCTTCTGAGTCTCCCCAGGGGAGTCAGGCCTCGTCTCGAGTGGGGGCATGCACGTGCGCTTTCCTCCCGAGCTGCAGCAGTAGTGTCACGCTTCCTGTCACCTGGATCAAGGGATCTGTGGCTTTCCCTCGAGGCTGTCCCTCGAGGCTTTCCCACGAGGCTTTCCCACAGGGCTGTGCCACGTGCCACCTTGGTGGGAGTCGATCCTCGGCGTGAAAGACGAGCCGGTGAAGGGAAAAGAGGTTCCTCTGGAATGGACTGAGACATCTGGGGGACTCTTGGAATGGTGGCACGACCCTGGAGTTCCTCTCGCCGTTCCTGTTGAGAGGGCCTCCTCTTGAGATGCGACGGGAACGCCGGGAACTCTTTCCCGACGAAGCAGGGAAAGGATCCCTCATCTCGAGCTACGAGGCGGAAACGGGGCTCCTCTGGATGTGGGCGGGACCCTCGTGATTCCTCTCGAGTGGAGACGGCTAGGTCGGGGAACTTCTTGATTTGCACCAAGGGTGTGAAGGACCCTTTCGAAGTTCCAGAGGTGAGGTGTGATCAGCCTCGAGACGCCTCAGCGGAAATGGGCCTCATCTCGCCTGGAGGGGAGAACCTCCTGGATTTTCTCGAGTTGCGGCAGGTCTTCTCGAGTTACGACGGGGACCTCAGGGACCCGCTCTGGTGGCCTCAGGAAAGGCCAGTCCCCATGCGAGTTGCTAGGGGACCTCTCGGGATTCCTCTCCCGTCCATGCCGGGGCCTCAGTCCTTGTGTGGAGTCGGGGCCGGAACCTGAGGATTCCTCTCCAGTGTTGCCATGGATCTTGGGGTGCTTCTGAGTCTCCCCAGGGGAGTCAGGCCTCGTCTCGAGTGGGGGCATGCACGTGCGCTTTCCTCCCGAGCTGCAGCAGTAGTGTCACGCTTCCTGTCACCTGGATCAAGGGATCTGTGGCTTTCCCTCGAGGCTGTCCCTCGAGGCTTTCCCACGAGGCTTTCCCACAGGGCTGTGCCACGTGCCACCTTGGTGGGAGTCGATCCTCGGCGTGAAAGACGAGCCGGTGAAGGGAAAAGAGGTTCCTCTGGAATGGACTGAGACATCTGGGGGACTCTTGGAATGGTGGCACGACCCTGGAGTTCCTCTCGCCGTTCCTGTTGAGAGGGCCTCCTCTTGAGATGCGACGGGAACGCCGGGAACTCTTTCCCGACGAAGCAGGGAAAGGATCCCTCATCTCGAGCTACGAGGCGGAAACGGGGCTCCTCTGGATGTGGGCGGGACCCTCGTGATTCCTCTCGAGTGGAGACGGCTAGGTCGGGGAACTTCTTGATTTGCACCAAGGGTGTGAAGGACCCTTTCGAAGTTCCAGAGGTGAGGTGTGATCAGCCTCGAGACGCCTCAGCGGAAATGGGCCTCATCTCGCCTGGAGGGGAGAACCTCCTGGATTTTCTCGAGTTGCGGCAGGTCTTCTCGAGTTACGACGGGGACCTCAGGGACCCGCTCTGGTGGCCTCAGGAAAGGCCAGTCCCCATGCGAGTTGCTAGGGGACCTCTCGGGATTCCTCTCCCGTCCATGCCGGGGCCTCAGTCCTTGTGTGGAGTCGGGGCCGGAACCTGAGGATTCCTCTCCAGTGTTGCCATGGATCTTGGGGTGCTTCTGAGTCTCCCCAGGGGAGTCAGGCCTCGTCTCGAGTGGGGGCATGCACGTGCGCTTTCCTCCCGAGCTGCAGCAGTAGTGTCACGCTTCCTGTCACCTGGATCAAGGGATCTGTGGCTTTCCCTCGAGGCTGTCCCTCGAGGCTTTCCCACGAGGCTTTCCCACAGGGCTGTGCCACGTGCCACCTTGGTGGGAGTCGATCCTCGGCGTGAAAGACGAGCCGGTGAAGGGAAAAGAGGTTCCTCTGGAATGGACTGAGATATCTGGGGGACTCTTGGAATGGTGGCACGACCCTGGAGTTCCTCTCGCCGTTCCTGTTGAGAGGGCCTCCTCTTGAGATGCGACGGGAACGCCGGGAACTCTTTCCCGACGAAGCAGGGAAAGGATCCCTCATCTCGAGCTACGAGGCGGAAACGGGGCTCCTCTGGATGTGGGAGGGACCCTCGTGATTCCTCTCGAGTGGAGACGGCTAGGTCGGGGAACTTCTTGATTTGCACCAAGGGTGTGAAGGACCCTTTCGAAGTTCCAGAGGTGAGGTGTGATCAGCCTCGAGACGCCTCAGCGGAAATGGGCCTCATCTCGCCTGGAGGGGAGAACCTCCTGGATTTTTTCGAGTTGCGGCAGGTCTTCTCGAGTTACGATGGGGACCTCAGGGACCCGCTCTGGTGGCCTCAGGAAAGGCCAGTCCCCATGCGAGTTGCTAGGGGACCTCTCGGGATTCCTCTCCCGTCCATGCCGGGGCCTCAGTCCTTGTGTGGAGTCGGGGCCGGAACCTGAGGATTCCTCTCCAGTGTTGCCATGGATCTTGGGGTGCTTCTGAGTCTCCCCAGGGGAGTCAGGCCTCGTCTCGAGTGGGGGCATGCACGTGCGCTTTCCTCCCGAGCTGCAGCAGTAGTGTCACGCTTCCTGTCACGTGGATCAAGGGATCTGTGGCTTTCCCTCGAGGCTGTCCCTCGAGGCTTTCCCACGAGGCTTTCCCACAGGGCTGTGCCACGTGCCACCTTGGTGGGAGTCGATCCTCGGCGTGAAAGACGAGCCGGTGAAGGGAAAAGAGGTTCCTCTGGAATGGACTGAGACATCTGGGGGACTCTTGGAATGGTGGCACGACCCTGGAGTTCCTCTCGCCGTTCCTGTTGAGAGGGCCTCCTCTTGAGATGCGACGGGAACGCCGGGAACTCTTTCCCGACGAAGCAGGGAAAGGATCCCTCATCTCGAGCTACGAGGCGGAAACGGGGCTCCTCTGGATGTGGGCGGGACCCTCGTGATTCCTCTCGAGTGGAGACGGCTAGGTCGGGGAACTTCTTGATTTGCACCAAGGGTGTGAAGGACCCTTTCGAAGTTCCAGAGGTGAGGTGTGATCAGCCTCGAGACGCCTCAGCGGAAATGGGCCTCATCTCGCCTGGAGGGGAGAACCTCCTGGATTTTCTCGAGTTGCGGCAGGTCTTCTCGAGTTACGACGGGGACCTCAGGGACCCGCTCTGGTGGCCTCAGGAAAGGCCAGTCCCCATGCGAGTTGCTAGGGGACCTCTCGGGATTCCTCTCCCGTCCATGCCGGGGCCTCAGTCCTTGTGTGGAGTCGGGGCCGGAACCTGAGGATTCCTCTCCAGTGTTGCCATGGATCTTGGGGTGCTTCTGAGTCTCCCCAGGGGAGTCAGGCCTCGTCTCGAGTGGGGGCATGCACGTGCGCTTTCCTCCCGAGCTGCAGCAGTAGTGTCACGCTTCCTGTCACCTGGATCAAGGGATCTGTGGCTTTCCCTCGAGGCTGTCCCTCGAGGCTTTCCCACGAGGCTTTCCCACAGGGCTGTGCCACGTGCCACCTTGGTGGGAGTCGATCCTCGGCGTGAAAGACGAGCCGGTGAAGGGAAAAGAGGTTCCTCTGGAATGGACTGAGACATCTGGGGGACTCTTGGAATGGTGGCACGACCCTGGAGTTCCTCTCGCCGTTCCTGTTGAGAGGGCCTCCTCTTGAGATGCGACGGGAACGCCGGGAACTCTTTCCCGACGAAGCAGGGAAAGGATCCCTCATCTCGAGCTACGAGGCGGAAACGGGGATCCTCTGGATGTGGGCGGGACCCTCGTGATTCCTCTCGAGTGGAGACGGCTAGGTCGGGGAACTTCTTGATTTGCACCAAGGGTGTGAAGGACCCTTTCGAAGTTCCAGAGGTGAGGTGTGATCAGCCTCGAGACGCCTCAGCGGAAATGGGCCTCATCTCGCCTGGAGGGGAGAACCTCCTGGATTTTCTCGAGTTGCGGCAGGTCTTCTCGAGTTACGACGGGGACCTCAGGGACCCGCTCTGGTGGCCTCAGGAAAGGCCAGTCCCCATGCGAGTTGCTAGGGGACCTCTCGGGATTCCTCTCCCGTCCATGCCGGGGCCTCAGTCCTTGTGTGGAGTCGGGGCCGGAACCTGAGGATTCCTCTCCAGTGTTGCCATGGATCTTGGGGTGCTTCTGAGTCTCCCCAGGGGAGTCAGGCCTCGTCTCGAGTGGGGGCATGCACGTGCGCTTTCCTCCCGAGCTGCAGCAGTAGTGTCACGCTTCCTGTCACGTGGATCAAGGGATCTGTGGCTTTCCCTCGAGGCTGTCCCTCGAGGCTTTCCCACGAGGCTTTCCCACAGGGCTGTGCCACGTGCCACCTTGGTGGGAGTCGATCCTCGGCGTGAAAGACGAGCCGGTGAAGGGAAAAGAGGTTCCTCTGGAATGGACTGAGACATCTGGGGGACTCTTGGAATGGTGGCACGACCCTGGAGTTCCTCTCGCCGTTCCTGTTGAGAGGGCCTCCTCTTGAGATGCGACGGGAACGCCGGGAACTCTTTCCCGACGAAGCAGGGAAAGGATCCCTCATCTCGAGCTACGAGGCGGAAACGGGGCTCCTCTGGATGTGGGCGGGACCCTCGTGATTCCTCTCGAGTGGAGACGGCTAGGTCGGGGAACTTCTTGATTTGCACCAAGGGTGTGAAGGACCCTTTCGAAGTTCCAGAGGTGAGGTGTGATCAGCCTCGAGACGCCTCAGCGGAAATGGGCCTCATCTCGCCTGGAGGGGAGAACCTCCTGGATTTTCTCGAGTTGCGGCAGGTCTTCTCGAGTTACGACGGGGACCTCAGGGACCCGCTCTGGTGGCCTCAGGAAAGGCCAGTCCCCATGCGAGTTGCTAGGGGACCTCTCGGGATTCCTCTCCCGTCCATGCCGGGGCCTCAGTCCTTGTGTGGAGTCGGGGCCGGAACCTGAGGATTCCTCTCCAGTGTTGCCATGGATCTTGGGGTGCTTCTGAGTCTCCCCAGGGGAGTCAGGCCTCGTCTCGAGTGGGGGCATGCACGTGCGCTTTCCTCCCGAGCTGCAGCAGTAGTGTCACGCTTCCTGTCACCTGGATCAAGGGATCTGTGGCTTTCCCTCGAGGCTGTCCCTCGAGGCTTTCCCACGAGGCTTTCCCACAGGGCTGTGCCACGTGCCACCTTGGTGGGAGTCGATCCTCGGCGTGAAAGACGAGCCGGTGAAGGGAAAAGAGGTTCCTCTGGAATGGACTGAGACATCTGGGGGACTCTTGGAATGGTGGCACGACCCTGGAGTTCCTCTCGCCGTTCCTGTTGAGAGGGCCTCCTCTTGAGATGCGACGGGAACGCCGGGAACTCTTTCCCGACGAAGCAGGGAAAGGATCCCTCATCTCGAGCTACGAGGCGGAAACGGGGCTCCTCTGGATGTGGGCGGGACCCTCGTGATTCCTCTCGAGTGGAGACGGCTAGGTCGGGGAACTTCTTGATTTGCACCAAGGGTGTGAAGGACCCTTTCGAAGTTCCAGAGGTGAGGTGTGATCAGCCTCGAGACGCCTCAGCGGAAATGGGCCTCATCTCGCCTGGAGGGGAGAACCTCCTGGATTTTCTCGAGTTGCGGCAGGTCTTCTCGAGTTACGACGGGGACCTCAGGGACCCGCTCTGGTGGCCTCAGGAAAGGCCAGTCCCCATGCGAGTTGCTAGGGGACCTCTCGGGATTCCTCTCCCGTCCATGCCGGGGCCTCAGTCCTTGTGTGGAGTCGGGGCCGGAACCTGAGGATTCCTCTCCAGTGTTGCCATGGATCTTGGGGTGCTTCTGAGTCTCCCCAGGGGAGTCAGGCCTCGTCTCGAGTGGGGGCATGCACGTGCGCTTTCCTCCCGAGCTGCAGCAGTAGTGTCACGCTTCCTGTCACGTGGATCAAGGGATCTGTGGCTTTCCCTCGAGGCTGTCCCTCGAGGCTTTCCCACGAGGCTTTCCCACAGGGCCCTGCCACGTGCCACCCTGGTGGGAGTCGATCCTCGGCGTGAAAGACGAGCCGGTGAAGGGAAAAGAGGTTCCTCTGGAATGGACTGAGATATCTGGGGGACTCTTGGAATGGTGGCACGACCCTGGAGTTCCTCTCGCCGTTCCTGTTGAGAGGGCCTCCTCTTGAGATGCGACGGGAACGCCGGGAACTCTTTCCCGACGAAGCAGGGAAAGGATCCCTCATCTCGAGCTACGAGGCGGAAACGGGGCTCCTCTGGATGTGGGCGGGACCCTCGTGATTCCTCTCGAGTGGAGACGGCTAGGTCGGGGAACTTCTTGATTTGCACCAAGGGTGTGAAGGACCCTTTCGAAGTTCCAGAGGTGAGGTGTGATCAGCCTCGAGACGCCTCAGCGGAAATGGGCCTCATCTCGCCTGGAGGGGAGAACCTCCTGGATTTTCTCGAGTTGCGGCAGGTCTTCTCGAGTTACGACGGGGACCTCAGGGACCTGCTCTGGTGGCCTCAGGAAAGGCCAGTCCCCATGCGAGTTGCTAGGGGACCTCTCGGGATTCCTCTCCCGTCCATGCCGGGGCCTCAGTCCTTGTGTGGAGTCGGGGCCGGAACCTGAGGATTCCTCTCCAGTGTTGCCATGGATCTTGGGGTGCTTCTGAGTCTCCCCAGGGGAGTCAGGCCTCGTCTCGAGTGGGGGCATGCACGTGCGCTTTCCTCCCGAGCTGCAGCAGTAGTGTCACGCTTCCTGTCACCTGGATCAAGGGATCTGTGGCTTTCCCTCGAGGCTGTCCCTCGAGGCTTTCCCACGAGGCTTTCCCACAGGGCTGTGCCACGTGCCACCTTGGTGGGAGTCGATCCTCGGCGTGAAAGACGAGCCGGTGAAGGGAAAAGAGGTTCCTCTGGAATGGACTGAGACATCTGGGGGACTCTTGGAATGGTGGCACGACCCTGGAGTTCCTCTCGCCGTTCCTGTTGAGAGGGCCTCCTCTTGAGATGCGACGGGAACGCCGGGAACTCTTTCCCGACGAAGCAGGGAAAGGATCCCTCATCTCGAGCTACGAGGCGGAAACGGGGCTCCTCTGGATGTGGGCGGGACCCTCGTGATTCCTCTCGAGTGGAGACGGCTAGGTCGGGGAACTTCTTGATTTGCACCAAGGGTGTGAAGGACCCTTTCGAAGTTCCAGAGGTGAGGTGTGATCAGCCTCGAGACGCCTCAGCGGAAATGGGCCTCATCTCGCCTGGAGGGGAGAACCTCCTGGATTTTCTCGAGTTGCGGCAGGTCTTCTCGAGTTACGACGGGGACCTCAGGGAACCGCTCTGGTGGCCTCAGGAAAGGCCAGTCCCCATGCGAGTTGCTAGGGGACCTCTCGGGATTCCTCTCCCGTCCATGCCGGGGCCTCAGTCCTTGTGTGGAGTCGGGGCCGGAACCTGAGGATTCCTCTCCAGTGTTGCCATGGATCTTGGGGTGCTTCTGAGTCTCCCCAGGGGAGTCAGGCCTCGTCTCGAGTGGGGGCATGCACGTGCGCTTTCCTCCCGAGCTGCAGCAGTAGTGTCACGCTTCCTGTCACGTGGATCAAGGGATCTGTGGCTTTCCCTCGAGGCTGTCCCTCGAGGCTTTCCCACGAGGCTTTCCCACAGGGCCCTGCCACGTGCCACCCTGGTGGGAGTCGATCCTCGGCGTGAAAGACGAGCCGGTGAAGGGAAAAGAGGTTCCTCTGGAATGGACTGAGACATCTCGGGGACTCTTGGAATGGTGGCACGACCCTGGAGTTCCTCTCGCCATTCCTGTTGAGAGGGCCTCCTCTTGAGATGCGACGGGAACGCCGGGAACTCTTTCCCGACGAAGCAGGGAAAGGATCCCTCATCTCGAGCTACGAGGCGGAAACGGGGCTCCTCTGGATGTGGGCGGGACCCTCGTGATTCCTCTCGAGTGGAGACGGCTAGGTCGGGGAACTTCTTGATTTGCACCAAGGGTGTGAAGGACCCTTTCGAAGTTCCAGAGGTGAGGTGTGATCAGCCTCGAGACGCCTCAGCGGAAATGGGCCTCATCTCGCCTGGAGGGGAGAACCTCCTGGATTTTCTCGAGTTGCGGCAGGTCTTCTCGAGTTACGACGGGGACCTCAGGGACCCGCTCTGGTGGCCTCAGGAAAGGCCAGTCCCCATGCGAGTTGCTAGGGGACCTCTCGGGATTCCTCTCGAGTGGAGACGGCTAGGTCGGGGAACTTCTTGATTTGCACCAAGGGTGTGAAGGACCCTTTCGAAGTTCCAGAGGTGAGGTGTGATCAGCCTCGAGACGCCTCAGCGGAAATGGGCCTCATCTCGCCTGGAGGGGAGAACCTCCTGGATTTTCTCGAGTTGCGGCAGGTCTTCTCGAGTTACGACGGGGACCTCAGGGACCCGCTCTGGTGGCCTCAGGAAAGGCCAGTCCCCATGCGAGTTGCTAGGGGACCTCTCGGGATTCCTCTCCCGTCCATGCCGGGGCCTCAGTCCTTGTGTGGAGTCGGGGCCGGAACCTGAGGATTCCTCTCCAGTGTTGCCATGGATCTTGGGGTGCTTCTGAGTCTCCCCAGGGGAGTCAGGCCTCGTCTCGAGTGGGGGCATGCACGTGCGCTTTCCTCCCGAGCTGCAGCAGTAGTGTCACGCTTCCTGTCACCTGGATCAAGGGATCTGTGGCTTTCCCTCGAGGCTGTCCCTCGAGGCTTTCCCACGAGGCTTTCCCACAGGGCTGTGCCACGTGCCACCTTGGTGGGAGTCGATCCTCGGCGTGAAAGACGAGCCGGTGAAGGGAAAAGAGGTTCCTCTGGAATGGACTGAGACATCTGGGGGACTCTTGGAATGGTGGCACGACCCTGGAGTTCCTCTCGCCGTTCCTGTTGAGAGGGCCTCCTCTTGAGATGCGACGGGAACGCCGGGAACTCTTTCCCGACGAAGCAGGGAAAGGATCCCTCATCTCGAGCTACGAGGCGGAAACGGGGATCCTCTGGATGTGGGCGGGACCCTCGTGATTCCTCTCGAGTGGAGACGGCTAGGTCGGGGAACTTCTTGATTTGCACCAAGGGTGTGAAGGACCCTTTCGAAGTTCCAGAGGTGAGGTGTGATCAGCCTCGAGACGCCTCAGCGGAAATGGGCCTCATCTCGCCTGGAGGGGAGAACCTCCTGGATTTTCTCGAGTTGCGGCAGGTCTTCTCGAGTTACGACGGGGACCTCAGGGACCCGCTCTGGTGGCCTCAGGAAAGGCCAGTCCCCATGCGAGTTGCTAGGGGACCTCTCGGGATTCCTCTCCCGTCCATGCCGGGGCCTCAGTCCTTGTGTGGAGTCGGGGCCGGAACCTGAGGATTCCTCTCCAGTGTTGCCATGGATCTTGGGGTGCTTCTGAGTCTCCCCAGGGGAGTCAGGCCTCGTCTCGAGTGGGGGCATGCACGTGCGCTTTCCTCCCGAGCTGCAGCAGTAGTGTCACGCTTCCTGTCACGTGGATCAAGGGATCTGTGGCTTTCCCTCGAGGCTGTCCCTCGAGGCTTTCCCACGAGGCTTTCCCACAGGGCTGTGCCACGTGCCACCTTGGTGGGAGTCGATCCTCGGCGTGAAAGACGAGCCGGTGAAGGGAAAAGAGGTTCCTCTGGAATGGACTGAGACATCTGGGGGACTCTTGGAATGGTGGCACGACCCTGGAGTTCCTCTCGCCGTTCCTGTTGAGAGGGCCTCCTCTTGAGATGCGACGGGAACGCCGGGAACTCTTTCCCGACGAAGCAGGGAAAGGATCCCTCATCTCGAGCTACGAGGCGGAAACGGGGCTCCTCTGGATGTGGGCGGGACCCTCGTGATTCCTCTCGAGTGGAGACGGCTAGGTCGGGGAACTTCTTGATTTGCACCAAGGGTGTGAAGGACCCTTTCGAAGTTCCAGAGGTGAGGTGTGATCAGCCTCGAGACGCCTCAGCGGAAATGGGCCTCATCTCGCCTGGAGGGGAGAACCTCCTGGATTTTCTCGAGTTGCGGCAGGTCTTCTCGAGTTACGACGGGGACCTCAGGGACCCGCTCTGGTGGCCTCAGGAAAGGCCAGTCCCCATGCGAGTTGCTAGGGGACCTCTCGGGATTCCTCTCCCGTCCATGCCGGGGCCTCAGTCCTTGTGTGGAGTCGGGGCCGGAACCTGAGGATTCCTCTCCAGTGTTGCCATGGATCTTGGGGTGCTTCTGAGTCTCCCCAGGGGAGTCAGGCCTCGTCTCGAGTGGGGGCATGCACGTGCGCTTTCCTCCCGAGCTGCAGCAGTAGTGTCACGCTTCCTGTCACCTGGATCAAGGGATCTGTGGCTTTCCCTCGAGGCTGTCCCTCGAGGCTTTCCCACGAGGCTTTCCCACAGGGCTGTGCCACGTGCCACCTTGGTGGGAGTCGATCCTCGGCGTGAAAGACGAGCCGGTGAAGGGAAAAGAGGTTCCTCTGGAATGGACTGAGACATCTGGGGGACTCTTGGAATGGTGGCACGACCCTGGAGTTCCTCTCGCCGTTCCTGTTGAGAGGGCCTCCTCTTGAGATGCGACGGGAACGCCGGGAACTCTTTCCCGACGAAGCAGGGAAAGGATCCCTCATCTCGAGCTACGAGGCGGAAACGGGGCTCCTCTGGATGTGGGCGGGACCCTCGTGATTCCTCTCGAGTGGAGACGGCTAGGTCGGGGAACTTCTTGATTTGCACCAAGGGTGTGAAGGACCCTTTCGAAGTTCCAGAGGTGAGGTGTGATCAGCCTCGAGACGCCTCAGCGGAAATGGGCCTCATCTCGCCTGGAGGGGAGAACCTCCTGGATTTTCTCGAGTTGCGGCAGGTCTTCTCGAGTTACGACGGGGACCTCAGGGACCCGCTCTGGTGGCCTCAGGAAAGGCCAGTCCCCATGCGAGTTGCTAGGGGACCTCTCGGGATTCCTCTCCCGTCCATGCCGGGGCCTCAGTCCTTGTGTGGAGTCGGGGCCGGAACCTGAGGATTCCTCTCCAGTGTTGCCATGGATCTTGGGGTGCTTCTGAGTCTCCCCAGGGGAGTCAGGCCTCGTCTCGAGTGGGGGCATGCACGTGCGCTTTCCTCCCGAGCTGCAGCAGTAGTGTCACGCTTCCTGTCACGTGGATCAAGGGATCTGTGGCTTTCCCTCGAGGCTGTCCCTCGAGGCTTTCCCACGAGGCTTTCCCACAGGGCCCTGCCACGTGCCACCCTGGTGGGAGTCGATCCTCGGCGTGAAAGACGAGCCGGTGAAGGGAAAAGAGGTTCCTCTGGAATGGACTGAGATATCTGGGGGACTCTTGGAATGGTGGCACGACCCTGGAGTTCCTCTCGCCGTTCCTGTTGAG
Organism: Budorcas taxicolor; assembly: GCF_023091745.1. Taxonomy (NCBI): domain Eukaryota; kingdom Metazoa; phylum Chordata; class Mammalia; order Artiodactyla; family Bovidae; genus Budorcas; species Budorcas taxicolor. Next base: position 31,282 of record NW_026292710.1, on the reverse strand, counting down.
AGGGCCTCCTCTTGAGATGCGACGGGAACGCCGGGAACTCTTTCCCGACGAAGCAGGGAAAGGATCCCTCATCTCGAGCTACGAGGCGGAAACGGGGCTCCTCTGGATGTGGGCGGGACCCTCGTGATTCCTCTCGAGTGGAGACGGCTAGGTCGGGGAACTTCTTGATTTGCACCAAGGGTGTGAAGGACCCTTTCGAAGTTCCAGAGGTGAGGTGTGATCAGCCTCGAGACGCCTCAGCGGAAATGGGCCTCATCTCGCCTGGAGGGGAGAACCTCCTGGATTTTCTCGAGTTGCGGCAGGTCTTCTCGAGTTACGACGGGGACCTCAGGGACCTGCTCTGGTGGCCTCAGGAAAGGCCAGTCCCCATGCGAGTTGCTAGGGGACCTCTCGGGATTCCTCTCCCGTCCATGCCGGGGCCTCAGTCCTTGTGTGGAGTCGGGGCCGGAACCTGAGGATTCCTCTCCAGTGTTGCCATGGATCTTGGGGTGCTTCTGAGTCTCCCCAGGGGAGTCAGGCCTCGTCTCGAGTGGGGGCATGCACGTGCGCTTTCCTCCCGAGCTGCAGCAGTAGTGTCACGCTTCCTGTCACCTGGATCAAGGGATCTGTGGCTTTCCCTCGAGGCTGTCCCTCGAGGCTTTCCCACGAGGCTTTCCCACAGGGCTGTGCCACGTGCCACCTTGGTGGGAGTCGATCCTCGGCGTGAAAGACGAGCCGGTGAAGGGAAAAGAGGTTCCTCTGGAATGGACTGAGACATCTGGGGGACTCTTGGAATGGTGGCACGACCCTGGAGTTCCTCTCGCCGTTCCTGTTGAGAGGGCCTCCTCTTGAGATGCGACGGGAACGCCGGGAACTCTTTCCCGACGAAGCAGGGAAAGGATCCCTCATCTCGAGCTACGAGGCGGAAACGGGGCTCCTCTGGATGTGGGCGGGACCCTCGTGATTCCTCTCGAGTGGAGACGGCTAGGTCGGGGAACTTCTTGATTTGCACCAAGGGTGTGAAGGACCCTTTCGAAGTTCCAGAGTGAGGTGTGATCAGCCTCGAGACGCCTCAGCGGAAATGGGCCTCATCTCGCCTGGAGGGGAGAACCTCCTGGATTTTCTTCGAGTTGCGGCAGGTCTTCTCGAGTTACGACGGGGACCTCAGGGAACCGCTCTGGTGGCCCTCAGGAAAGGACAGTCCCCATGCGAGTTGCTAGGGGACCTCTCGGGATTCCTCTCCCGTCCATGCCGGGGCCTCAGTCCTTGTGTGGAGTCGGGGCCGGAACCTGAGGATTCCTCTCCAGTGTTGCCATGGATCTTGGGGTGCTTCTGAGTCTCCCCAGGGGAGTCAGGCCTCGTCTCGAGTGGGGGCATGCACGTGCGCTTTCCTCCCGAGCTGCAGCAGTAGTGTCACGCTTCCTGTCACGTGGATCAAGGGATCTGTGGCTTTCCCTCGAGGCTGTCCCTCGAGGCTTTCCCACGAGGCTTTCCCACAGGGCCCTGCCACGTGCCACCCTGGTGGGAGTCGATCCTCGGCGTGAAAGACGAGCCGGTGAAGGGAAAAGAGGTTCCTCTGGAATGGACTGAGACATCTCGGGGGGACTCTTGGAATGGTGGCACGACCCTGGAGTTCCTCTCGCCATTCCTGTTGAGAGGGCCTCCTCTTGAGATGCGACGGGAACGCCGGGAACTCTTTCCCGACGAAGCAGGGAAAGGATCCCTCATCTCGAGCTACGAGGCGGAAACGGGGCTCCTCTGGATGTGGCGGGACCCTCGTGATTCCTCTCGAGTGGAGACGGCTAGGTCGGGGAACTTCTTGATTTGCACCAAGGGTGTGAAGGACCCTTTCGAAGTTCCAGAGGTGAGGTGTGATCAGCCTCGAGACGCCTCAGCGGAAATGGGCCTCATCTCGCCTGGAGGGGAGAACCTCCTGGATTTTCTCGAGTTGCGGCAGGTCTTCTCGAGTTACGACGGGGACCTCAGGGACCCGCTCTGGTGGCCTCAGGAAAGGCCAGTCCCCATGCGAGTTGCTAGGGGACCTCTCGGGATTCCTCTCCCGTCCATGCCGGGGCCTCAGTCCTTGTGTGGAGTCGGGGCCGGAACCTGAGGATTCCTCTCCAGTGTTGCCATGGATCTTGGGGTGCTTCTGAGTCTCCCCAGGGGAGTCAGGCCTCTTCTCGAGTGGGGGCATGCACGTGCGCTTTCCTCCCGAGCTGCAGCAGTAGTGTCACGCTTCCTGTCACCTGGATCAAGGGATCTGTTGCTTTCCCTCGAGGCTGTCCCTCGAGGCTTTCCCACGAGGCTTTCCCACAGGCTGTGCCACGTGCCACCTTGGTGTGAGTCGATCCTCGGCGTGAAAGACGAGCCGGTGAAGGGAAAAGAGGTTCCTCTGGAATGGACTGAGACATCTGGGGGACTCTTGGAATGGTGGCACGACCCTGGAGTTCATCTCGCCGTTCCTGTTGAGAGGGCCTCCTCTTGAGATGCGACGGGAACGCCGGGAACTCTTTCCCGACGAAGCAGGGAAAGGATCCCTCATCTCGAGCTACGAGGCGGAAACGGGGCTCCTCTGGATGTGGGCGGGACCCTCGTGATTCCTCTCGAGTGGAGACGGCTAGGTCGGGGAACTTCTTGATTTGCACCAAGGGTGTGAAGGACCCTTTCGAAGTTCCAGAGGTGAGGTGTGATCAGCCTCGAGACGCCTCAGCGGAAATGGGCCTCATCTCGCCTGGAGGGGAGAACCTCCTGGATTTTCTCGAGTTGCGGCAGGTCTTCTCGAGTTACGACGGGGACCTCAGGGACCCGCTCTGGTGGCCTCAGGAAAGGCCAGTCCCCATGCGAGTTGCTAGGGGACCTCTCGGGATTCCTCTCCCGTCCATGCCGGGGCCTCAGTCCTTGTGTGGAGTCGGGGCCGGAACCTGAGGATTCCTCTCCAGTGTTGCCATGGATCTTGGGGTGCTTCTGAGTCTCCCAGGGGAGTCAGGCCTCGTCTCGAGTGGGGGCATGCACGTGCGCTTTCCTCCCGAGCTGCAGCAGTAGTGTCACGCTTCCTGTCACCTGGATCAAGGGATCTGTGGCTTTCCCTCGAGGCTGTCCCTCGAGGCTTTCCCACGAGGCTTTCCCACAGGGCTGTGCCACGTGCCACCTTGGTGTGAGTCGATCCTCGGCGTGAAAGACGAGCCGGTGAAGGGAAAAGAGGTTCCTCTGGAATGGACTGAGACATCTGGGGGACTCTTGGAATGGTGGCACGACCCTGGAGTTCCTCTCGCCGTTCCTGTTGAGAGGGCCTCCTCTTGAGATGCGACGGGAACGCCGGAACTCTTTCCCGACGAAGCAGGGAAAGGATCCCTCATCTCGAGCTACGAGGCGGAAACGGGGCTCCTCTGGATGTGGGCGGGACCCTCGTGATTCCTCTCGCGTGGAGACGGCTAGGTCGGGGAACTTCTTGATTTGCACCAAGGGTGTGAAGGACCCTTTCGAAGTTCCATAGGTGAGGTGTGATCAGCCTCGAGACGCCTCAGCGGAAATGGGCCTCATCTCGCCTGGAGGGGAGGACCTCCTGGATTTTCTCGAGTTGCGGCAGGTCTTCTCGAGTTACGACGGGGACCTCAGGGACCCGCTCTGGTGGCCTCAGGAAAGGCCAGTCCCCATGCGAGTTGCTAGGGGACCTCTCGGGATTCCTCTCCCGTCCATGCCGGGGCCTCAGTCCTTGTGTGGAGTCGGGGGCCGGAACCTGAGGATTCCTCTCCAGTGTTGCCATGGATCTTGGGGTGCTTCTGAGTCTCCCCAGGGGAGTCAGGCCTCGTCTCGAGTGGGGGCATGCACGTGCGCTTTCCTCCCGAGCTGCAGCAGTAGTGTCACGCTTCCTGTCACGTGGATCAAGGGATCTGTGGCTTTCCCTCGAGGCTGTCCCTCGAGGCTTTCCCACGAGGCTTTCCCACAGGGCTGTGCCACGTGCCACCTTGGTGGGAGTCGATCCTCGGCGTGAAAGACGAGCGGTGAAGGGAAAAGAGGTTCCTCTGGAATGGACTGAGACATCTGGGGGACTCTTGGAATGGTGGCACGACCCTGGAGTTCCTCTCGCCGTTCCTGTTGAGAGGGCCTCCTCTTGAGATGCGACGGGAACGCCGGGAACTCTTTCCCGACGAAGCAGGGAAAGGATCCCTCATCTCGAGCTACGAGGCGGAAACGGGGCTCCTCTGGATGTGGGCGGGACCCTCGTGATTCCTCTCGAGTGGAGACGGCTAGGTCGGGGAACTTCTTGATTTGCACCAAGGGTGTGAAGGACCCTTTCGAAGTTCCAGAGGTGAGGTGTGATCAGCCTCGAGACGCCTCAGCGGAAATGGGCCTCATCTCGCCTGAGGGGAGAACCTCCTGGATTTTCTCGAGTTGCGGCAGGTCTTCTCGAGTTACGACGGGGACCTCAGGGACCCGCTCTGGTGGCCTCAGGAAAGGCCAGTCCCCATGCGAGTTGCTAGGGGACCTCTCGGGATTCCTCTCCCGTCCATTGCCGGGGCCTCAGTCCTTGTGTGGAGTCGGGGCCGGAACCTGAGGATTCCTCTCCAGTGTTGCCATGGATCTTGGGGTGCTTCTGAGTCTCCCCAGGGGAGTCAGGCCTCGTCTCGAGTGGGGGCATGCATGTGCGCTTTCCTCCCGAGCTGCAGCAGTAGTGTCACGCTTCCTGTCACCTGGATCAAGGGATCTGTGGCTTTCCCTCGAGGCTGTCCCTCGAGGCTTTCCCACGAGGCTTTCCCACAGGGCTGTGCCACGTGCCACCTTGGTGTGAGTCGATCCTCGGCGTGAAAGACGAGCCGGTGAAGGGAAAAGAGGTTCCTCTGGAATGGACTGAGACATCTCGGGGACTCTTGGAATGGTGGCACGACCCTGGAGTTCCTCTCGCCGTTCCTGTTGAGAGGGCCTCCTCTTGAGATGCGACGGGAACGCCGGGAACTCTTTCCCGACGAAGCAGGGAAAGGATCCCTCATCTCGAGCTACGAGGCGGAAACGGGGCTCCTCTGGATGTGGGCGGGGGACCCTCGTGATTCCTCTCGAGTGGAGACGGCTAGGTCGGGGAACTTCTTGATTTGCACCAAGGGTGTGAAGGACCCTTTCGAAGTTCCAGAGGTGAGGTGTGATCAGCCTCGAGACGCCTCAGCGGAAATGGGCCTCATCTCGCCTGGAGGGGAGGACCTCCTGGATTTTCTCGAGTTGCGGCAGGTCTTCTCGAGTTACGACGGGGACCTCAGGGACCCGCTCTGGTGGCCTCAGGAAAGGCCAGTCCCCATGCGAGTTGCTAGGGGACCTCTCGGGATTCCTCTCCCGTCCATGCCGGGGCCTCAGTCCTTGTGTGGAGTCGGGGCCGGAACCTGAGGATTCCTCTCCAGTGTTGCCATGGATCTTGGGGTGCTTCTGAGTCTCCCCAGGGGAGTCAGGCCTCGTCTCGAGTGGGGGCATGCACGTGCGCTTTCCTCCCGAGCTGCAGCAGTAGTGTCACGCTTCCTGTCACGTGGATCAAGGGATCTGTGGCTTTCCCTCGAGGCTGTCCCTCGAGGCTTTCCCACGAGGCTTTCCCACAGGACTGTGCCACGTGCCACCTTGGTGGGAGTCGATCCTCGGCGTGAAAGACGAGCCGGTGAAGGGAAAAGAGGTTCCTCTGGAATGGACTGAGACATCTGGGGGACTCTTGGAATGGTGGCACGACCCTGGAGTTCCTCTCGCCGTTCCTGTTGAGAGGGCCTCCTCTTGAGATGCGACGGGAACGCCGGGAACTCTTTCCCGACGAAGCAGGGAAAGGATCCCTCATCTCGAGCTACGAGGCGGAAACGGGGCTCCTCTCGATGTGGGCGGGACCCTCGTGATTCCTCTCGAGTGGAGACGGCTAGGTCGGGGAACTTCTTGATTTGCACCAAGGGTGTGAAGGACCCTTTCGAAGTTCCAGAGGTGAGGTGTGATCAGCCTCGAGACGCCTCAGCGGAAATGGGCCTCATCTCGCCTGGAGGGGAGAACCTCCTGGACTTTCTCGAGTTGCGGCAGGTCTTCTCGAGTTACGACGGGGACCTCAGGGACCCGCTCTGGTGGCCTCAGAAAGGCCAGTCCCCATGCGAGTTGCTAGGGGACCTCTCGGGATTCCTCTCCCGTCCATGCCGGGGCCTCAGTCCTTGTGTGGAGTCGGGGCCGGAACCTGAGGATTCCTCTCCAGTGTTGCCATGGATCTTGGGGTGCTTCTGAGTCTCCCCAGGGGAGTCAGGCCTCGTCTCGAGTGGGGGCATGCACGTGCGCTTTCCTCCCGAGCTGCAGCAGTAGTGTCACGCTTCCTGTCACGTGGATCAAGGGATCTGTGGCTTTCCCTCGAGGCTGTCCCTCGAGGCTTTCCCACGAGGCTTTCCCACAGGGCTGTGCCACGTGCCACCTTGGTGGGAGTCGATCCTCGGCGTGAAAGACGAGCCGGTGAAGGGAAAAGAGGTTCCTCTGGAATGGACTGAGACATCTGGGGGACTCTTGGAATGGTGGCACGACCCTGGAGTTCCTCTCGCCGTTCCTGTTGAGAGGGCCTCCTCTTGAGATGCGATGGGAACGCCGGGAACTCTTTCCCGACGAAGCAGGGAAAGGATCCCTCATCTCGAGCTACGAGGCGGAAACGGGGCTCCTCTGGATGTGGGCGGGACCCTCGTGATTCCTCTCGAGTGGAGACGGCTAGGTCGGGGAACTTCTTGATTTGCACCAAGGGTGTGAAGGACCATTTCGAAGTTCCAGAGGTGAGGTGTGATCAGCCTCGAGACGCCTCAGCGGAAATGGGCCTCATCTCGCCTGAGGGGAGAACCTCCTGGATTTTCTCGAGTTGCGGCAGGTCTTCTCGAGTTACGACGGGGACCTCAGGGACCCGCTCTGGTGGCCTCAGGAAAGGCCAGTCCCCATGCGAGTTGCTAGGGGACCTCTCGGGATTCCTCTCCCGTCCATGCCGGGGCCTCAGTCCTTGTGTGGAGTCGGGGCCGGAACCTGAGGATTCCTCTCCAGTGTTGCCATGGATCTTGGGGTGCTTCTGAGTCTCCCCAGGGGAGTCAGGCCTCGTCTCGAGTGGGGGCATGCACGTGCGCTTTCCTCCCGAGCTGCAGCAGTAGTGTCACGCTTCCTGTCACGTGGATCAAGGGATCTGTGGCTTTCCTCGAGGCTGTCCCTCGAGGCTTTCCCACGAGGCTTTCCCACAGGGCTCTGCCACGTGCCACCTTGGTGGGAGTCGATCCTCGGCGTGAAAGACGAGCCGGTGAAGCGAAAAGAGGTTCCTCTGGAATGGACTGAGACATCTGGGGGACTCTTGGAATGGTGGCACGACCCTGGATTTCCTCTCGCCGTTCCTGTTGAGAGGGCCTCCTCTTGAGATGCGACGGGAACGCCGGGAACTCTTTCCCGACGAAGCAGGGAAAGGATCCCTCATCTCGAGCTACGAGGCGGAAACGGGGCTCCTCTGGATGTGGGCGGGACCCTCGTGATTCCTCTCGAGTGGAGACGGCTAGGTCGGGGAACTTCTTGATTTGCACCAAGGGTGTGAAGGACCCTTTCGAAGTTCCAGAGGTGAGGTGTGATCAGCCTCGAGACGCCTCAGCGGAAATGGGCCTCATCTCGCCTGGAGGGGAGAACCTCCTGGATTTTCTCGAGTTGCGGCAGGTCTTCACGAGTTACGACGGGAACCTCAGGGACCCGCTCTGGTGGCCTCAGGAAAGGCCAGTCCCCATGCGAGTTGCTAGGGGACCTCTCGGGATTCCTCTCCCGTCCATGCCGGGGCCTCAGTCCTTGTGTGGAGTCGGGGCCGGAACCTGAGGATTCCTCTCCAGTGTTGCCATGGATCTTGGGGTGCTTCTGAGTCTCCCCAGGGGAGTCAGGCCTCGTCTCGAGTGGGGGCATGCACGTGCGCTTTCCTCCCGAGCTGCAGCAGTAGTGTCACGCTTCCTGTCACCTGGATCAAGGGATCTGTGGCTTTCCCTCGAGGCTGTCCCTCGAGGCTTTCCCACGAGGCTTTCCCACAGGGCTGTGCCACGTGCCACCTTGGTGTGAGTCGATCCTCGGCGTGAAAGACGAGCCGGTGAAGGGAAAAGAGGTTCCTCTGGAATGGACTGAGACATCTGGGGGACTCTTGGAATGGTGGCACGACCCTGGATTTCCTCTCGCCGTTCCTGTTGAGAGGGCCTCCTCTTGAGATGCGACGGGAACGCCGGGAACTCTTTCCCGACGAAGCAGGGAAAGGATCCCTCATCTCGAGCTACGAGGCGGAAACGGGGCTCCTCTGGATGTGGGCGGGACCCTCGTGATTCCTCTCGAGTGGAGACGGCTAGGTCGGGGAACTTCTTGATTTGCACCAAGGGTGTGAAGGACCCTTTCGAAGTTCCAGAGGTGAGGTGTGATCAGCCTCGAGACGCCTCAGCGGAAATGGGCCTCATCTCGCCTGGAGGGGAGAACCTCCTGGATTTTCTCGAGTTGCGGCAGGTCTTCTCGAGTTACGACGGGGACCTCAGGGACCCGCTCTGGTGGCCTCAGGAAAGGCCAGTCCCCATGCGAGTTGCTAGGGGACCTCTCGGGATTCCTCTCCCGTCCATGCCGGGGCCTCAGTCCTTGTGTGGAGTCGGGGCCGGAACCTGAGGATTCCTCTCCAGTGTTGCCATGGATCTTGGGGTGCTTCTGAGTCTCCCCAGGGGAGTCAGGCCTCGTCTCGAGTGGGGGCATGCACGTGCGCTTTCCTCCCGAGCTGCAGCAGTAGTGTCACGCTTCCTGTCACGTGGATCAAGGGATCTGTGGCTTTCCCTCGAGGCTGTCCCTCGAGGCTTTCCCACGAGGCTTTCCCACAGGGCTGTGCCACGTGCCACCTTGGTGGGAGTCGATCCTCGGCGTGAAAGACGAGCCGGTGAAGGGAAAAGAGGTTCCTCTGGAATGGACTGAGACATCTGGGGGACTCTTGGAATGGTGGCACGACCCTGGATTTCCTCTCGCCGTTCCTGTTGAGAGGGCCTCCTCTTGAGATGCGACGGGAACGCCGGGAACTCTTTCCCGACGAAGCAGGGAAAGGATCCCTCATCTCGAGCTACGAGGCGGAAACGGGGCTCCTCTGGATGTGGGCGGGACCCTCGTGATTCCTCTCGAGTGGAGACGGCTAGGTCGGGGAACTTCTTGATTTGCACCAAGGGTGTGAAGGACCCTTTCGAAGTTCCAGAGGTGAGGTGTGATCAGCCTCGAGACGCCTCAGCGGAAATGGGCCTCATCTCGCCTGGAGGGGAGAACCTCCTGGATTTTCTCGAGTTGCGGCAGGTCTTCTCGAGTTACGACGGGGACCTCAGGGACCCGCTCTGGTGGCCTCAGGAAAGGCCAGTCCCCATGCGAGTTGCTAGGGGACCTCTCGGGATTCCTCTCCCGTCCATGCCGGGGCCTCAGTCCTTGTGTGGAGTCGGGGCCGGAACCTGAGGATTCCTCTCCAGTGTTGCCATGGATCTTGGGGTGCTTCTGAGTCTCCCCAGGGGAGTCAGGCCTCGTCTCGAGTGGGGGCATGCACGTGCGCTTTCCTCCCGAGCTGCAGCAGTAGTGTCACGCTTCCTGTCACGTGGATCAAGGGATCTGTGGCTTTCCCTCGAGGCTGTCCCTCGAGGCTTTCCCACGAGGCTTTCCCACAGGGCTCTGCCACGTGCCACCTTGGTGGGAGTCGATCCTCGGCGTGAAAGACGAGCCGGTGAAGCGAAAAGAGGTTCCTCTGGAATGGACTGAGACATCTGGGGGACTCTTGGAATGGTGGCACGACCCTGGATTTCCTCTCGCCGTTCCTGTTGAGAGGGCCTCCTCTTGAGATGCGACGGGAACGCCGGGAACTCTTTCCCGACGAAGCAGGGAAAGGATCCCTCATCTCGAGCTACGAGGCGGAAACGGGGCTCCTCTGGATGTGGGCGGGACCCTCGTGATTCCTCTCGAGTGGAGACGGCTAGGTCGGGGAACTTCTTGATTTGCACCAAGGGTGTGAAGGACCCTTTCGAAGTTCCAGAGGTGAGGTGTGATCAGCCTCGAGACGCCTCAGCGGAAATGGGCCTCATCTCGCCTGGAGGGGAGAACCTCCTGGATTTTCTCGAGTTGCGGCAGGTCTTCTCGAGTTACGACGGGGACCTCAGGGACCCGCTCTGGTGGCCTCAGGAAAGGCCAGTCCCCATGCGAGTTGCTAGGGGACCTCTCGGGATTCCTCTCCCGTCCATGCAGGGGCCTCAGTCCTTGTGTGGAGTCGGGGCCGGAACCTGAGGGTTCCTCTCCAGTGTTGCCATGGATCTTGGGGTGCTTCTGAGTCTCCCCAGGGGAGTCAGGCCTCGTCTCGAGTGGGGGCATGCACGTGCGCTTTCCTCCCGAGCTGCAGCAGTAGTGTCACGCTTCCTGTCACGTGGATCAAGGGATCTGTGGCTTTCCCTCGAGGCTGTCCCTCGAGGCTTTCCCACGAGGCTTTCCCACAGGGCTGTGCCACGTGCCACCTTGGTGTGAGTCGATCCTCGGCGTGAAAGACGAGCCGGTGAAGCGAAAAGAGGTTCCTCTGGAATGGACTGAGACATCTGGGGGACTCTTGGAATGGTGGCACGACCCTGGATTTCCTCTCGCCGTTCCTGTTGAGAGGGCCTCCTCTTGAGATGCGACGGGAACGCCGGGAACTCTTTCCCGACGAAGCAGGGAAAGGATCCCTCATCTCGAGCTACGAGGCGGAAACGGGGCTCCTCTGGATGTGGGCGGGACCCTCGTGATTCCTCTCGAGTGGAGACGGCTAGGTCGGGGAACTTCTTGATATGAACCAAGGGTGTGAAGGACCCTTTCGAAGTTCCAGAGGTGAGGTGTGATCAGCCTCGAGACGCCTCAGCGGAAATGGGCCTCATCTCGCCTGGAGGGGAGAACCTCCTGGATTTTCTCGAGTTGCGGCAGGTCTTCACGAGTTACGACGGGGACCTCAGGGACCCGCTCTGGTGGCCTCAGGAAAGGCCAGTCCCCATGCGAGTTGCTAGGGGACCTCTCGGGATTCCTCTCCCGTCCATGCCGGGGCCTCAGTCCTTGTGTGGAGTCGGGGCCGGAACCTGAGGATTCCTCTCCAGTGTTGCCATGGATCTTGGGGTGCTTCTGAGTCTCCCCAGGGGAGTCAGGCCTCGTCTCGAGTGGGGGCATGCACGTGCGCTTTCCTCCCGAGCTGCAGCAGTAGTGTCACGCTTCCTGTCACGTGGATCAAGGGATCTGTGGCTTTCCCTCGAGGCTGTCCCTCGAGGCTTTCCCACGAGGCTTTCCCACAGGGCTGTGCCACGTGCCACCTTGGTGTGAGTCGATCCTCGGCGTGAAAGACGAGCCGGTGAAGCGAAGAGAGGTTCCTCTGGAATGGACTGAGACATCTGGGGGACTCTTGGAATGGTGGCACGACCCTGGATTTCCTCTCGCCGTTCCTGTTGAGAGGGCCTCCTCTTGAGATGCGACGGGAACGCCGGGAACTCTTTCCCGACGAAGCAGGGAAAGGATCCCTCATCTCGAGCTACGAGGCGGAAACGGGGCTCCTCTGGATGTGGGCGGGACCCTCGTGATTCCTCTCGAGTGGAGACGGCTAGGTCGGGGAACTTCTTGATTTGCACCAAGGGTGTGAAGGACCCTTTCGAAGTTCCAGAGGTGAGGTGTGATCAGCCTCGAGACGCCTCAGCGGAAATGGGCCTCATCTCGCCTGGAGGGGAGAACCTCCTGGATTTTCTCGAGTTGCGGCAGGTCTTCTCGAGTTACGACGGGGACCTCAGGGACCCGCTCTGGTGGCCTCAGGAAAGGCCAGTCCCCATGCGAGTTGCTAGGGGACCTCTCGGGATTCCTCTCCCGTCCATGCCGGGGCCTCAGTCCTTGTGTGGAGTCGGGGCCGGAACCTGAGGATTCCTCTCCAGTGTTGCCATGGATCTTGGGGTGCTTCTGAGTCTCCCCAGGGGAGTCAGGCCTCGTCTCGAGTGGGGGCATGCACGTGCGCTTTCCTCCCGAGCTGCAGCAGTAGTGTCACGCTTCCTGTCACCTGGATCAAGGGATCTGTGGCTTTCCCTCGAGGCTGTCCCTCGAGGCTTTCCCACGAGGCTTTCCCACAGGGCTGTGCCACGTGCCACCTTGGTGGGAGTCGATCCTCGGCGTGAAAGACGAGCCGGTGAAGGGAAAAGAGGTTCCTCTGGAATGGACTGAGACATCTGGGGGACTCTTGGAATGGTGGCACGACCCTGGAGTTCCTCTCGCCGTTCCTGTTGAGAGGGCCTCCTCTTGAGATGCGACGGGAACGCCGGGAACTCTTTCCCGACGAAGCAGGGAAAGGATCCCTCATCTCGAGCTACGAGGCGGAAACGGGGCTCCTCTGGATGTGGGCGGGACCCTCGTGATTCCTCTCGAGTGGAGACGGCTAGGTCGGGGAACTTCTTGATTTGCACCAAGGGTGTGAAGGACCCTTTCGAAGTTCCAGAGGTGAGGTGTGATCAGCCTCGAGACGCCTCAGCGGAAATGGGCCTCATCTCGCCTGGAGGGGAGAACCTCCTGGATTTTCTCGAGTTGCGGCAGGTCTTCTCGAGTTACGACGGGGACCTCAGGGACCCGCTCTGGTGGCCTCAGGAAAGGCCAGTCCCCATGCGAGTTGCTAGGGGACCTCTCGGGATTCCTCTCCCGTCCATGCCGGGGCCTCAGTCCTTGTGTGGAGTCGGGGCCGGAACCTGAGGATTCCTCTCCAGTGTTGCCATGGATCTTGGGGTGCTTCTGAGTCTCCCCAGGGGAGTCAGGCCTCGTCTCGAGTGGGGGCATGCACGTGCGCTTTCCTCCCGAGCTGCAGCAGTAGTGTCACGCTTCCTGTCACCTGGATCAAGGGATCTGTGGCTTTCCCTCGAGGCTGTCCCTCGAGGCTTTCCCACGAGGCTTTCCCACAGGGCTGTGCCACGTGCCACCTTGGTGGGAGTCGATCCTCGGCGTGAAAGACGAGCCGGTGAAGGGAAAAGAGGTTCCTCTGGAATGGACTGAGACATCTGGGGGACTCTTGGAATGGTGGCACGACCCTGGAGTTCCTCTCGCCGTTCCTGTTGAGAGGGCCTCCTCTTGAGATGCGACGGGAACGCCGGGAACTCTTTCCCGACGAAGCAGGGAAAGGATCCCTCATCTCGAGCTACGAGGCGGAAACGGGGCTCCTCTGGATGTGGGCGGGACCCTCGTGATTCCTCTCGAGTGGAGACGGCTAGGTCGGGGAACTTCTTGATTTGCACCAAGGGTGTGAAGGACCCTTTCGAAGTTCCAGAGGTGAGGTGTGATCAGCCTCGAGACGCCTCAGCGGAAATGGGCCTCATCTCGCCTGGAGGGGAGAACCTCCTGGATTTTCTCGAGTTGCGGCAAGTCTTCTCGAGTTACGACGGGGACCTCAGGGACCCGCTCTGGTGGCCTCAGGAAAGGCCAGTCCCCATGCGAGTTGCTAGGGGACCTCTCGGGATTCCTCTCCCGTCCATGCCGGGGCCTCAGTCCTTGTGTGGAGTCGGGGCCGGAACCTGAGGATTCCTCTCCAGTGTTGCCATGGATCTTGGGGTGGTTCTGAGTCTCCCCAGGGGAGTCAGGCCTCGTCTCGAGTGGGGGCATGCACGTGCGCTTTCCTCCCGAGCTGCAGCAGTAGTGTCACGCTTCCTGTCACGTGGATCAAGGGATCTGTGGCTTTCCCTCGAGGCTGTCCCTCGAGGCTTTCCCACGAGGCTTTCCCACAGGGCTGTGCCACGTGCCACCTTGGTGGGAGTCAATCCTCGGCGTGAAAGACGAGCCGGTGAAGGGAAAAGAGGTTCCTCTGGAATGGACTGAGACATCTGGGGGACTCTTGGAATGGTGGCACGACCCTGGAGTTCCTCTCGCCGTTCCTGTTGAGAGGGCCTCCGCTTGAGATGCGACGGGAACGCCGGGAACTCTTTCCCGACGAAGCAGGGAAAGGATCCCTCATCTCGAGCTACGAGGCGGAAACGGGGCTCCTCTCGATGTGGGCGGGACCCTCGTGATTCCTCTCGAGTGGAGACGGCTAGGTCGGGGAACTTCTTGATTTGCACCAAGGGTGTGAAGGACCCTTTCGAAGTTCCAGAGGTGAGGTGTGATCAGCCTCGAGACGCCTCAGCGGAAATGGGCCTCATCTCGCCTGGAGGGGAGAACCTCCTGGATTTTCTCGAGTTGCGGCAGGTCTTCTCGAGTTACGACGGGGACCTCAGGGACCCGCTCTGGTGGCCTCAGGAAAGGCCAGTCCCCATGCGAGTTGCTAGGGGACCTCTCGGGATTCCTCTCCCGTCCATGCCGGGGCCTCAGTCCTTGTGTGGAGTCGGGGCCAGAACCTGAGGATTCCTCTCCAGTGTTGCCATGGATCTTGGGGTGCTTCTGAGTCTCCCCAGGGGAGTCAGGCCTCGTCTCGAGTGGGGGCATGCACGTGCGCTTTCCTCCCGAGCTGCAGCAGTAGTGTCACGCTTCCTGTCACGTGGATCAAGGGATCTGTGGCTTTCCCTCGAGGCTGTCCCTCGAGGCTTTCCCACGAGGCTTTCCCACAGGGCTGTGCCACGTGCCACCTTGGTGTGAGTCGATCCTCGGCGTGAAAGACGAGCCGGTGAAGCGAAAAGAGGTTCCTCTGGAATGGACTGAGACATCTGGGGGACTCTTGGAATGGTGGCACGACCCTGGATTTCCTCTCGCCGTTCCTGTTGAGAGGGCCTCCTCTTGAGATGCGACGGGAACGCCGGGAACTCTTTCCCGACGAAGCAGGGAAAGGATCCCTCATCTCGAGCTACGAGGCGGAAACGGGGCTCCTCTGGATGTGGGCGGGACCCTCGTGATTCCTCTCGAGTGGAGACGGCTAGGTCGGGGAACTTCTTGATTTGCACCAAGGGTGTGAAGGACCCTTTCGAAGTTCCAGAGGTGAGGTGTGATCAGCCTCGAGACGCCTCAGCGGAAATGGGCCTCATCTCGCCTGGAGGGGAGAACCTCCTGGATTTTCTCGAGTTGCGGCAGGTCTTCTCGAGTTACGACGGGGACCTCAGGGACCCGCTCTGGTGGCCTCAGGAAAGGCCAGTCCCCATGCGAGTTGCTAGGGGACCTCTCGGGATTCCTCTCCCGTCCATGCCGGGGCCTCAGTCCTTGTGTGGAGTCGGGGCCGGAACCTGAGGGTTCCTCTCCAGTGTTGCCATGGATCTTGGGGTGCTTCTGAGTCTCCCCAGGGGAGTCAGGCCTCGTCTCGAGTGGGGGCATGCACGTGCGCTTTCCTCCCGAGCTGCAGCAGTAGTGTCACGCTTCCTGTCACGTGGATCAAGGGATCTGTGGCTTTCCCTCGAGGCTGTCCCTCGAGGCTTTCCCACGAGGCTTTCCCACAGGGCTGTGCCACGTGCCACCTTGGTGTGAGTCGATCCTCGGCGTGAAAGACGAGCCGGTGAAGCGAAAAGAGGTTCCTCTGGAATGGACTGAGACATCTGGGGGACTCTTGGAATGGTGGCACGACCCTGGATTTCCTCTCGCCGTTCCTGTTGAGAGGGCCTCCTCTTGAGATGCGACGGGAACGCCGGGAACTCTTTCCCGACGAAGCAGGGAAAGGATCCCTCATCTCGAGCTACGAGGCGGAAACGGGGCTCCTCTGGATGTGGGCGGGACCCTCGTGATTCCCCTCGAGTGGAGACGGCTAGGTCGGGGAACTTCTTGATATGCACCAAGGGTGTGAAGGACCCTTTCGAAGTTCCAGAGGTGAGGTGTGATCAGCCTCGAGACGCCTCAGCGGAAATGGGCCTCATCTCTCCTGGAGGGGAGAACCTCCTGGATTTTCTCGAGTTGCGGCAGGTCTTCACGAGTTACGACGGGGACCTCAGGGACCCGCTCTGGTGGCCTCAGGAAAGGCCAGTCCCCATGCGAGTTGCTAGGGGACCTCTCGGGATTCCTCTCCCGTCCATGCCGGGGCCTCAGTCCTTGTGTGGAGTCGGGGCCGGAACCTGAGGATTCCTCTCCAGTGTTGCCATGGATCTTGGGGTGCTTCTGAGTCTCCCCAGGGGAGTCAGGCCTCGTCTCGAGTGGGGGCATGCACGTGCGCTTTCCTCCCGAGCTGCAGCAGTAGTGTCACGCTTCCTGTCACGTGGATCAAGGGATCTGTGGCTTTCCCTCGAGGCTGTCCCTCGAGGCTTTCCCACGAGGCTTTCCCACAGGGCTGTGCCACGTGCCACCTTGGTGGGAGTCAATCCTCGGCGTGAAAGACGAGCCGGTGAAGGGAAAAGAGGTTCCTCTGGAATGGACTGAGACATCTGGGGGACTCTTGGAATGGTGGCACGACCCTGGAGTTCCTCTCGCCGTTCCTGTTGAGAGGGCCTCCGCTTGAGATGCGACGGGAACGCCGGGAACTCTTTCCCGACGAAGCAGGGAAAGGATCCCTCATCTCGAGCTACGAGGCGGAAACGGGGCTCCTCTGGATGTGGGCGGGACCCTCGTGATTCCTCTCGAGTGGAGACGGCTAGGTCGGGGAACTTCTTGATTTGCACCAAGGGTGTGAAGGACCCTTTCGAAGTTCCAGAGGTGAGGTGTGATCAGCCTCGAGACGCCTCAGCGGAAATGGGCCTCATCTCGCCTGGAGGGGAGAACCTCCTGGATTTTCTCGAGTTGCGGCAGGTCTTCTCGAGTTACGACGGGGACCTCAGGGACCCGCTCTGGTGGCCTCAGGAAAGGCCAGTCCCCATGCGAGTTGCTAGGGGACCTCTCGGGATTCCTCTCCCGTCCATGCCGGGGCCTCAGTCCTTGTGTGGAGTCGGGGCCGGAACCTGAGGATTCCTCTCCAGTGTTGCCATGGATCTTGGGGTGCTTCTGAGTCTCCCCAGGGGAGTCAGGCCTCGTCTCGAGTGGGGGCATGCACGTGCGCTTTCCTCCCGAGCTGCAGCAGTAGTGTCACGCTTCCTGTCACGTGGATCAAGGGATCTGTGGCTTTCCCTCGAGGCTGTCCCTCGAGGCTTTCCCACGAGGCTTTCCCACAGGGCTGTGCCACGTGCCACCTTGGTGGGAGTCGATCCTCGGCGTGAAAGACGAGCCGGTGAAGGGAAAAGAGGTTCCTCTGGAATGGACTGAGACATCTGGGGGACTCTTGGAATGGTGGCACGACCCTGGAGTTCCTCTCGCCGTTCCTGTTGAGAGGGCCTCCTCTTGAGATGCGACGGGAACGCCTGGTACTCTTTCCCGACGAAGCAGGGAAAGGATCCCTCATCTCGAGCTACGAGGCGGAAACGGGGCTCCTCTGGATGTGGGCGGGACCCTCGTGATTCCTCTCGAGTGGAGACGGCTAGGTCGGGGAACTTCTTGATTTGCACCAAGGGTGTGAAGGACCCTTTCGAAGTTCCAGAGGTGAGGTGTGATCAGCCTCGAGACGCCTCAGCGGAAATGGGCCTCATCTCGCCTGGAGGGGAGAACCTCCTGGATTTTCTCGAGTTGCGGCAGGTCTTCTCGTGTTACGACGGGGACCTCAGGGACCCGCTCTGGTGGCCTCAGGAAAGGCCAGTCCCCATGCGAGTTGCTAGGGGACCTCTCGGGATTCCTCTCCCGTCCATGCCGGGGCCTCAGTCCTTGTGTGGAGTCGGGGCCGGAACCTGAGGATTCCTCTCCAGTGTTGCCATGGATCTTGGGGTGCTTCTGAGTCTCCCCAGGGGAGTCAGGCCTCGTCTCGAGTGGGGGCATGCACGAGCGCTTTCCTCCCGTGCTGCAGCAGTAGTGTCACGCTTCCTGTCACGTGGATCAAGGGATCTGTGGCTTTCCCTCGAAGCTGTCCCTCGAGGCTTTCCCACGAGGCTTTCCCACAGGGCTGTGCCACGTGCCACCTTGGTGGGAGTCGATCCTCGGCGTGAAAGACGAGCCGGTGAAGGGAAAAGAGGTTCCTCTGGAATGGACTGAGACATCTGGGGGACTCTTGGAATGGTGGCACGACCCTGGAGTTCATCTCGCCGTTCCTGTTGAGAGGGCCTCCTCTTGAGATGCGACGGGAACGCCGGGAACTCTTTCCCGACGAAGCAGGGAAAGGATCCCTCATCTCGAGCTACGAGGCGGAAACGGGGCTCCTCTGGATGTGGGCGGGACCCTCGTGATTCCTCTCGAGTGTAGACGGCTAGGTCGGGGAACTTCTTGATTTGCACCAAGGGTGTGAAGGACCCTTTCGAAGTTCCAGAGGTGAGGTGTGATCAGCCTCGAGACGCCTCAGCGGAAATGGGCCTCATCTCGCCTGGAGGGGAGAACCTCCTGGATTTGCTCGAGTTGCGGCAGGTCTTCTCGAGTTACGACGGGGACCTCAGGGACCCGCTCTGGTGGCCTCAGGAAAGGCCAGTCCCCATGCGAGTTGCTAGGGGACCTCTCGGGATTCCTCTCCCGTCCATGCCGGGGCCTCAGTCCTTGTGTGGAGTCGGGGCCGGAACCTGAGGATTCCTCTCCAGTGTTGCCATGGATCTTGGGGTGCTTCTGAGTCTCCCCAGGGGAGTCAGGCCTCGTCTCGAGTGGGGGCATGCACGTGCGCTTTCCTCCCGAGCTGCAGCAGTAGTGTCACGCTTCCTGTCACGTGGATCAAGGGATCTGTGGCTTTCCCTCGAGGCTGTCCCTCGAGGCTTTCCCACGAGGCTTTCCCACAGGGCTGTGTCACGTGCCACCTTGGTGGGAGTCGATCCTCGGCGTGAAAGACGAGCCGGTGAAGGGAAAAGAGGTTCCTCTGGAATGGACTGAGACATCTGGGGGACTCTTGGAATGGTGGCACGACCCTGGAGTTCCTCTCGCCGTTCCTGTTGAGAGGGCCTCCTCTTGAGATGCGACGGGAACGCCGGGAACTCTTTCCCGACGAAGCAGGGAAAGGATCCCTCATCTCGAGCTACGAGGCGGAAACGGGGCTCCTCTGGATGTGGGCGGGACCCTCGTGATTCCTCTCGAGTGGAGACGGCTAGGTCGGGGAACTTCTTGATTTGCACCAAGGGTGTGAAGGACCCTTTCGAAGTTCCAGAGGTGAGGTGTGATCAGCCTCGAGACGCCTCAGCGGAAATGGGCCTCATCTCGCCTGGAGGGGAGAACCTCCTGGATTTTCTCGAGTTGCGGCAGGTCTTCTCGAGTTACGATGGGGACCTCAGGGACCCGCTCTGGTGGCCTCAGGAAAGGCCAGTCCCCATGCGAGTTGCTAGGGGACCTCTCGGGATTCCTCTCCCGTCCATGCCGGGGCCTCAGTCCTTGTGTGGAGTCGGGGCCGGAACCTGAGGATTCCTCTCCAGTGTTGCCATGGATCTTGGGGTGCTTCTGAGTCTCCCCAGGGGAGTCAGGCCTCGTCTCGAGTGGGGGCATGCACGTGCGCTTTCCTCCCGAGCTGCAGCAGTAGTGTCACGCTTCCTGTCACGTGGATCAAGGGATCTGTGGCTTTCCCTCGAGGCTGTCCCTCGAGGCTTTCCCACGAGGCTTTCCCACAGGGCTGTGCCACGTGCCACCTTGGTGGGAGTCGATCCTCGGCGTGAAAGACGAGCCGGTGAAGGGAAAAGAGGTTCCTCTGGAATGGACTGAGACATCTGGGGGACTCTTGGAATGGTGGCACGACCCTGGAGTTCCTCTCGCCGTTCCTGTTGAGAGGGCCTCCTCTTGAGATGCGACGGGAACGCCGGGAACTCTTTCCCGACGAAGCAGGGAAAGGATCCCTCATCTCGAGCTACGAGGCGGAAACGGGGCTCCTCTGGATGTGGGCGGGACCCTCGTGATTCCTCTCGAGTGGAGACGGCTAGGTCGGGGAACTTCTTGATTTGCACCAAGGGTGTGAAGGACCCTTTCGAAGTTCCAGAGGTGAGGTGTGATCAGCCTCGAGACGCCTCAGCGGAAATGGGCCTCATCTCGCCTGGAGGGGAGAACCTCCTGGATTTTCTCGAGTTGCGGCAAGTCTTCTCGAGTTACGACGGGGACCTCAGGGACCCGCTCTGGTGGCCTCAGGAAAGGCCAGTCCCCATGCGAGTTGCTAGGGGACCTCTCGGGATTCCTCTCCCGTCCATGCCGGGGCCTCAGTCCTTGTGTGGAGTCGGGGCCGGAACCTGAGGATTCCTCTCCAGTGTTGCCATGGATCTTGGGGTGCTTCTGAGTCTCCCCAGGGGAGTCAGGCCTCGTCTCGAGTGGGGGCATGCACGTGCGCTTTCCTCCCGAGCTGCAGCAGTAGTGTCACGCTTCCTGTCACGTGGATCAAGGGATCTGTGGCTTTCCCTCGAGGCTGTCCCTCGAGGCTTTCCCACGAGGCTTTCCCACAGGGCTGTGCCACGTGCCACCTTGGTGGGAGTCAATCCTCGGCGTGAAAGACGAGCCGGTGAAGGGAAAAGAGGTTCCTCTGGAATGGACTGAGACATCTGGGGGACTCTTGGAATGGTGGCACGACCCTGGAGTTCCTCTCGCCGTTCCTGTTGAGAGGGCCTCCGCTTGAGATGCGACGGGAACGCCGGGAACTCTTTCCCGACGAAGCAGGGAAAGGATCCCTCATCTCGAGCTACGAGGCGGAAACGGGGCTCCTCTGGATGTGGGCGGGACCCTCGTGATTCCTCTCGAGTGGAGACGGCTAGGTCGGGGAACTTCTTGATTTGCACCAAGGGTGTGAAGGACCCTTTCGAAGTTCCAGAGGTGAGGTGTGATCAGCCTCGAGACGCCTCAGCGGAAATGGGCCTCATCTCGCCTGGAGGGGAGAACCTCCTGGATTTTCTCGAGTTGCGGCAGGTCTTCTCGAGTTACGACGGGGACCTCAGGGACCCGCTCTGGTGGCCTCAGGAAAGGCCAGTCCCCATGCGAGTTGCTAGGGGACCTCTCGGGATTCCTCTCCCGTCCATGCCGGGGCCTCAGTCCTTGTGTGGAGTCGGGGCCGGAACCTGAGGATTCCTCTCCAGTGTTGCCATGGATCTTGGGGTGCTTCTGAGTCTCCCCAGGGGAGTCAGGCCTCGTCTCGAGTGGGGGCATGCACGTGCGCTTTCCTCCCGAGCTGCAGCAGTAGTGTCACGCTTCCTGTCACGTGGATCAAGGGATCTGTGGCTTTCCCTCGAGGCTGTCCCTCGAGGCTTTCCCACGAGGCTTTCCCACAGGGCTGTGCCACGTGCCACCTTGGTGTGAGTCGATCCTCGGCGTGAAAGACGACCCGGTGAAGGGAAAAGAGGTTCCTCTGGAATGGACTGAGACATCTGGGGGACTCTTGGAATGGTGGCACGACCCTGGAGTTCCTCTCGCCGTTCCTGTTGAGAGGGCCTCCTCTTGAGATGCGACGGGAACGCCGGGAACTCTTTCCCGACGAAGCAGGGAAAGGATCCCTCATCTCGAGCTACGAGGCGGAAACGGGGCTCCTCTGGATGTGGGCGGGACCCTCGTGATTCCTCTCGAGTGGAGACGGCTAGGTCGGGGAACTTCTTGATTTGCACCAAGGGTGTGAAGGACCCTTTCGAAGTTCCAGAGGTGAGGTGTGATCAGCCTCGAGACGCCTCAGCGGAAATGGGCCTCATCTCGCCTGGAGGGGAGAACCTCCTGGATTTTCTCGAGTTGCGGCAGGTCTTCTCGAGTTACGACGGGGTCCTCAGGGACCCGCTCTGGTGGCCTCAGGAAAGGCCAGTCCCCATGCGAGTTGCTAGGGGACCTCTCGGGATTCCTCTCCCGTCCATGCCGGGGCCTCAGTCCTTGTGTGGAGTCGGGGCCGGAACCTGAGGATTCCTCTCCAGTGTTGCCATGGATCTTGGGGTGCTTCTGAGTCTCCCCAGGGGAGTCAGGCCTCGTCTCGAGTGGGGGCATGCACGTGCGCTTTCCTCCCGAGCTGCAGCAGTAGTGTCACGCTTCCTGTCACGTGGATCAAGGGATCTGTGGCTTTCCCTCGAGGCTGTCCCTCGAGGCTTTCCCACGAGGCTTTCCCACAGGGCTGTGTCACGTGCCACCTTGGTGGGAGTCGATCCTCGGCGTGAAAGACGAGCCGGTGAAGGGAAAAGAGGTTCCTCTGGAATGGACTGAGACATCTGGGGGACTCTTGGAATGGTGGCACGACCCTGGAGTTCCTCTCGCCGTTCCTGTTGAGAGGGCCTCCTCTTGAGATGCGACGGGAACGCCGGGAACTCTTTCCCGACGAAGCAGGGAAAGGATCCCTCATCTCGAGCTACGAGGCGGAAACGGGGCTCCTCTGGATGTGGGCGGGACCCTCGTGATTCCTCTCGAGTGGAGACGGCTAGGTCGGGGAACTTCTTGATTTGCACCAAGGGTGTGAAGGACCCTTTCGAAGTTCCAGAGGTGAGGTGTGATCAGCCTCGAGACGCCTCAGCGGAAATGGGCCTCATCTCGCCTGGAGGGGAGAACCTCCTGGATTTTCTCGAGTTGCGGCAGGTCTTCTCGAGTTACGATGGGGACCTCAGGGACCCGCTCTGGTGGCCTCAGGAAAGGCCAGTCCCCATGCGAGTTGCTAGGGGACCTCTCGGGATTCCTCTCCCGTCCATGCCGGGGCCTCAGTCCTTGTGTGGAGTCGGGGCCGGAACCTGAGGATTCCTCTCCAGTGTTGCCATGGATCTTGGGGTGCTTCTGAGTCTCCCCAGGGGAGTCAGGCCTCGTCTCGAGTGGGGGCATGCACGTGCGCTTTCCTCCCGAGCTGCAGCAGTAGTGTCACGCTTCCTGTCACGTGGATCAAGGGATCTGTGGCTTTCCCTCGAGGCTGTCCCTCGAGGCTTTCCCACGAGGCTTTCCCACAGGGCTGTGCCACGTGCCACCTTGGTGTGAGTCGATCCTCGGCGTGAAAGACGAGCCGGTGAAGGGAAAAGAGGTTCCTCTGGAATGGACTGAGACATCTGGGGGACTCTTGGAATGGTGGCACGACCCTGGATTTCCTCTCGCCGTTCCTGTTGAGAGGGCCTCCTCTTGAGTTGCGACGGGAACGCCGGGAACTCTTTCCCGACGAAGCAGGGAAAGGATCCCTCATCTCGAGCTACGAGGCGGAAACGGGGCTCCTCTGGATGTGGGCGGGACCCTCGTGATTCCTCTCGAGTGGAGACGGCTAGGTCGGGGAACTTCTTGATTTGCACCAAGGGTGTGAAGGACCCTTTCGAAGTTCCAGAGGTGAGGTGTGATCAGCCTCGAGACGCCTCAGCGGAAATGGGCCTCATCTCGCCTGGAGGGGAGAACCTCCTGGATTTTCTCGAGTTGCGGCAGGTCTTCTCGAGTTACGACGGGGACCTCAGGGACCCGCTCTGGTGGCCTCAGGAAAGGCCAGTCCCCATGCGAGTTGCTAGGGGACCTCTCGGGATTCCTCTCCCGTCCATGCCGGGGCCTCAGTCCTTGTGTGGAGTCGGGGCCGGAACCTGAGGATTCCTCTCCAGTGTTGCCATGGATCTTGGGGTGCTTCTGAGTCTCCCCAGGGGAGTCAGGCCTCGTCTCGAGTGGGGGCATGCACGTGCGCTTTCCTCCCGAGCTGCAGCAGTAGTGTCACGATTCCTGTCACGTGGATCAAGGGATCTGTGGCTTTCCCTCGAGGCTGTCCCTGGAGGCTTTCCCACGAGGCTTTCCCACAGGGCTGTGCCACGTGCCACCTTGGTGGGAGTCGATCCTCGGCGTGAAAGACGACCCGGTGAAGGGAAAAGAGGTTCCTCTGGAATGGACTGAGACATCTGGGGGACTCTTGGAATGGTGGCACGACCCTGGAGTTCCTCTCGCCGTTCCTGTTGAGAGGGCCTCCTCTTGAGATGCGACGGGAACGCCGGGAACTCTTTCCCGACGAAGCAGGGAAAGGATCCCTCATCTCGAGCTACGAGGCGGAAACGGGGCTCCTCTGGATGTGGGCGGGACCCTCGTGATTCCTCTCGAGTGGAGACGGGTATGTCGGGGAACTTCTTGATTTGCACCAAGGGTGTGAAGGACCCTTTCGAAGTTCCAGAGGTGAGGTGTGATCAGCCTCGAGACGCCTCAGCGGAAATGGGCCTCATCTCGCCTGGAGGGGAGAACCTCCTGGATTTTCTCGAGTTGCGGCAGGTCTTCTCGAGTTACGACGGGGACCTCAGGGACCCGCTCTGGTGGCCTCAGGAAAGGCCAGTCCCCATGCGAGTTGCTAGGGGACCTCTCGGGATTCCTCTCCCGTCCATGCCGGGGCCTCAGTCCTTGTGTGGAGTTGGGGCCGGAACCTGAGGATTCCTCTCCAGTGTTGCCATGGATCTTGGGGTGCTTCTGAGTCTCCCCAGGGGAGTCAGGCCTCGTCTCGAGTGGGGGCATGCACGTGCGCTTTCCTCCCGAGCTGCAGCAGTAGTGTCACGCTTCCTGTCACGTGGATCAAGGGATCTGTGGCTTTCCCTCGAGGCTGTCCCTCGAGGCTTTCCCACGAGGCTTTCCCACAGGGCTGTGCCACGTGCCACCTTGGTGTGAGTCGATCCTCGGCGTGAAAGACGAGCCGGTGAAGGGGAAAAGAGGTTCCTCTGGAATGGACTGAGACATCTGGGGGACTCTTGGAATGGTGGCACGACCCTGGAGTTCCTCTCGCCGTTCCTGTTGAGAGGGCCTCCTCTTGAGATGCGACGGGGAACGCCGGGGAACTCTTTCCCCGACGAAGCAGGGAAAGGATCCCTCATCTCGAGCTACGAGGCGGAAACGGGGGCTCCTCTGGATGTGGGCGGGACCCCTCGTGATTCCTCTCGAGTGGAGACGGCTAGGTCGGGGAACTTCTTGATTTGCACCAAGGGGTGTGAAGGACCCTTTCGAAGTTCCAGAGGTGAGGTGTGATCAGCCTCGAGACGCCTCAGCGGAAATGGGCCTCATCTCGCCTGGAGGGGAGAACCTCCTGGATTTTTCTCGAGTTGCGGCAGGTCTCTCGAGTTACGACGGGGTCCTCAGGGACCCGCTCTGGTGGCCTCAGGAAAGGCCAGTCCCCATGCGAGTTGCTAGGGGACCTCTCGGGATTCCTCTCCCGTCCATGCCGGGGCCTCAGTCCTTGTGTGGAGTCGGGGCCGGAACCTGAGGATTCCTCTCCAGTGTTGCCATGGATCTTGGGGGTGCTTCTGAGTCTCCCCAGGGGAGTCAGGCCTCGTCTCGAGTGGGGGCATGCACGTGGCGCTTTCCTCCCGAGCTGCAGCAGTAGTGTCACGCTTCCTGTCACGTGGATCAAGGGATCTGTGGCTTTCCCTCGAGGCTGTCCCTCGAGGCTTTCCCACGAGGCTTTCCCACAGGGCTGTGTCACGTGCCACCTTGGTGGGAGTCGATCCTCGGCGTGAAAGACGAGCCGGTGAAGGGGAAAAGAGGTTCCTCTGGAATGGACTGAGACATCTGGGGGACTCTTGGAATGGTGGCACGACCCTGGAGTTCCTCTCGCCGTTCCTGTTGAGAGGGCCTCCTCTTGAGATGCGACGGGAACGCCGGGAACTCTTTCCCGACGAAGCAGGGAAAGGATCCCTCATCTCGAGCTACGAGGCGGAAACGGGGCTCCTCTGGATGTGGGCGGGACCCTCGTGATTCCTCTCGAGTGGAGACGGCTAGGTCGGGGAACTTCTTGATTTGCACCAAGGGTGTGAAGGACCCTTTCGAAGTTCCAGAGGTGAGGTGTGATCAGCCTCGAGACGCCTCAGCGGAAATGGGCCCTCATCTCGCCTGGAGGGGAGAACCTCCTGGATTTTCTCGAGTTGCGGCAGGTCTTCTCGAGTTACGATGGGGACCTCAGGGACCCGCTCTGGTGGCCTCAGGAAAGGCCAGTCCCCATGCGAGTTGCTAGGGGACCTCTCGGGATTCCTCTCCCGTCCATGGCCGGGGCCTCAGTCCTTGTGTGGAGTCGGGGCCGGAACCTGAGGATTCCTCTCCAGTGTTGCCATGGATCTTGGGGGTGCTTCTGAGTCTCCCCAGGGGAGTCAGGCCTCGTCTCGAGTGGGGGCATGCACGTGCGCTTTCCCTCCCGAGCTGCAGCAGTAGTGTCACGCTTCCTGTCACGTGGATCAAGGGATCTGTGGCTTTCCCTCGAGGCTGTCCCTGGAGGCTTTCCCCACGAGGCCTTTCCCACAGGGCTGTGCCACGTGCCACCTTGGTGGGAGTCGATCCTCCGGCGTGAAAGACGACCCGGTGAAGGGAAAAGAGGTTCCTCTGGAATGGACTGAGACATCTGGGGGACTCTTGGAATGGTGGCACGACCCTGGAGTTCCTCTCGCCGTTCCTGTTGAGAGGGGCCTCCTCTTGAGATGCGACGGGGAACGCCGGGAACTCTTTCCCGACGAAGCAGGGGAAAGGATCCCTCATCTCGAGCTACGAGGCGGGAAACGGGGCTCCTCTGGATGTGGGCGGGACCCTCGTGATTCCTCTCGAGTGGAGACGGGTATGTCGGGGAACTTCTTGATTTGCACCAAGGGTGTGAAGGACCCTTTCGAAGTTCCAGAGGTGAGGTGTGATCAGCCTCGAGACGCCTCAGCGGAAATGGGCCTCATCTCGCCTGGAGGGGAGAACCTCCTGATTTTCTCGAGTTGCGGCAGGTCTTCTCGAGTTACGACGGGGACCTCAGGGACCCGCTCTGGTGGCCTCAGGAAAGGCCAGTCCCCATGCGAGTTGCTAGGGGACCTCTCGGGATTCCTCTCCCGTCCATGCCGGGGGCCTCAGTCCTTGTGTGGAGTCGGGGGCCGGAACCTGAGGATTCCTCTCCAGTGTTGCCATGGATCTTGGGGTGCTTCTGAGTCTCCCCAGGGGAGTCAGGCCTCGTCTCGAGTGGGGGCATGCACGTGCGCTTTCCTCCCGAGCTGCAGCAGTAGTGTCACGCTTCCTGTCACGTGGATCAAGGGATCTGTGGCTTTCCCTCGAGGCTGTCCCTCGAGGCTTTCCCACGAGGCTTTCCCACAGGGCTGTGCCACGTGCCACCTTGGTGTGAGTCGATCCTCGGCGTGAAAGACGAGCCGGTGAAGGGAAAAGAGGTTCCTCTGGAATGGACTGAGACATCTGGGGGACTCTTGGAATGGTGGCACGACCCTGGAGTTCCTCTCGCCGTTCCTGTTGAGAGGGCCTCCTCTTGAGATGCGACGGGAACGCCGGGGAACTCTTTCCCGACGAAGCAGGGAAAGGATCCCTCATCTCGAGCTACGAGGCGGAAACGGGGCTCCTCTGGATGTGGGCGGGACCCTCGTGATTCCTCTCGAGTGGAGACGGGTATGTCGGGGAACTTCTTGATTTGCACCAAGGGTGTGAAGGACCCTTTCGAAGTTCCAGAGGTGAGGTGTGATCAGCCTCGAGACGCCTCAGCGGAAATGGGCCTCATCTCGCCTGGAGGGGAGAACCTCCTGGATTTTTCTCGAGTTGCGGCAGGTCTTCTCGAGTTACGACGGGGGACCCTCAGGGACCCGCTCTGGTGGCCTCAGGAAAGGGCCAGTCCCCATGCGAGTTGCTAGGGGACCTCTCGGGATTCCTCTCCCGTCCATGCCGGGGCCTCAGTCCTTGTGTGGAGTCGGGGCCGGAACCTGAGGATTCCTCTCCAGTGTTGCCATGGATCTTGGGGTGCTTCTGAGTCTCCCCAGGGGAGTCAGGCCTCGTCTCGAGTGGGGGCATGCACGTGCGCTTTCCCTCCCGAGCTGCAGCAGTAGTGTCACGCTTCCTGTCCACGTGGATCAAGGGATCTGTGGCTTTCCCTCGAGGCTGTCCCTCGAGGCTTTCCCACGAGGCTTTCCCACAGGGCTGTGCCACGTGCCACCTTGGTGGGGAGTCGATCCTCGGCGTGAAAAGACGAGCCGGTGAAGGGAAAAAGAGGGTTCCTCTGGAATGGACTGAGACATCTGGGGGACTCTTGGAATGGTGGCACGACCCTGGAGTTCCTCTCGCCGTTCCTGTTGAGAGGGGCCTCCTCTTGAGATGCGACGGGAACGCCGGGAACTCTTTCCCGACGGAAGCAGGGAAAGGATCCCTCATCTCGAGCTACGAGGCGGAAACGGGGCTCCTCTGGATGTGGGCGGGACCCCTCCGTGATTCCTCTCGAGTGGAGACGGCTAGGTCGGGGAACTTCTTGATTTGCACCAAGGGTGTGAAGGACCCCTTTCGAAGTTCCAGAGGTGAGGTGTGATCAGCCTCGAGACGCCTCAGCGGAAATGGGGCCTCATCTCGCCTGGAGGGGGAGAACCTCCTGGATTTTCTCGAGTTGCGGCAGGTCTCTCGAGTTACGACGGGGACCTCAGGGACCCGCTCTGGTGGCCTCAGGAAAGGCCAGTCCACATGCGAGTTGCTAGGGGACCTCTCGGGATTCCTCTCCCGTCCCATGCCGGGGCCTCAGTCCTTGTGTGGAGTCGGGGCCGGAACCTGAGGATTCCTCTCCAGTGTTGCCATGGATCTTGGGGTGCTTCTGAGTCTCCCCAGGGGAGTCAGGCCTCGTCTCGAGTGGGGGGCATGCACGTGCGCTTTCCTCCCGAGCTGCAGCAGTAGTGTCACGCTTCCTGTCACGTGGATCAAGGGATCTGTGGCTTTCCCTCGAGGCTGTCCCTCGAGGCTTTCCCACGAGGGCTTTCCCACAGGGCTGTGCCACGTGCCACCTTGGGTGTGAGTCGATCCTCGGCGTGAAAGACGAGCCGGTGAAGGGGAAAAGAGGTTCCTCTGGAATGGACTGAGACATCTGGGGGGACTCTTGGAATGGTGGCACGACCCCTGGAGTTCCTCTCGCCGTTCCTGTTGAGAGGGCCTCCTCTTGAGATGCGACGGGAACGCCGGGAACTCTTTCCCGACGAAGCAGGGAAAGGATCCCTCATCTCGAGCTACGAGGCGGAAACGGGGGCTCCTCTGGATGTGGGGCGGGACCCTCGTGATTCCTCTCGAGTGGAGACGGCTAGGTCGGGGAACTTCTTGATTTGCACCAAGGGTGTGAAGGACCCTTTCGAAGTTCCAGAGGTGAGGTGTGATCAGCCTCGAGACGCCTCAGCGGAAATGGGCCTCATCTCGCCTGGAGGGGGAGAACCTCCTGGATTTTCTCGAGTTGCGGCAGGTCTTCTCGAATTACGACGGGGACCTCAGGGACCCGCTCTGGTGGCCTCAGGAAAGGCCAGTCCCCATGCGAGTTGCTAGGGGACCTCTCGGGATTCCTCTCCCGTCCATGCCGGGGGCCTCAGTCCTTGTGTGGAGTCGGGGCCAGAACCTGAGGCATTCCTCTCCAGTGTTGACATGGATTTTGGGGGGCCTCTGAGTCTCCCCAGGGGAGTCAGGCCTCGTCTCGAGTGGGGGCATGCACGTGCGCTTCCCTCCCGAGCTGCAGCACGTAGTGTCACGCTTCCTGTCACGTGGAATCAAGGGATCTGTGGCTTTCCCTCGAGGCCTGGTCCCACAGGGGCTGTGCCAAGGTGGGCCACCTTGGTGTGAGTCGATCCTCGGCGTGAAAGACGAGCCGGTGAAGGGAAAAGAGGTTCCTCTGGATGGACTGAGACATCTGGGGGACCTCTTGGAATGGTGGCACGACCCTGGAGTTCCTCTCCGCCGGTACTGTTGAGAGGGCCTCCTCTTGAGATGCGACGGGAACGCCGGGAATTCTTTCCCGCGAAGCAGGGAAAGGATCCGTCATCTCGAGCTACGAGGCGGAAACGGGGCTCCTCTGGATGTGGGCGGGACCCCTCGTGATTCCTCTCGAGTGGAGAAGGGTATGGTCGGGGAACTTCTTGATTTGCACCAAGGGTGTGAAGGACCCTTTCGACGTTCCAGAGGTGAGGTGTGATTAGCCCCGAGAAGGCTCTGCGGGAAATGGGGCCTCCTCTCGCATGGAGGGGAGAACCTCCTGGATTTTCTCGAGTTGCGGCAGGTCCTTCTCGAGTTACGACGGGGACCTCAGGGACCCGCTCTGGTGGCCTCAGGAAGGGCCAGTCCCCATGCGAGTTGCTAGGGGGCCATCTCGGGATTCCTCTCCGTCGATGCCGGGGCCTAAGACCTTGTGTGGAGTCGGGGCGGAACCTGAGGCATTCCTCTCCAGTGTTGACATGGATTTTGGGGTGCCTCTGAGTCTCCCCAGGGGAGTCAGGCCTCGTCTCGAGTGGGGGCATGCACGTGCGCCTTCCCTCCCGAGGCTGTGAGTAGTAGGGTCACGCTTCCTGTCACGTGGATCCTGGGATCTGTGGCTTTCCCTCGAGGCTGTCCCTCGAGGCTTTCCCACGAGGCTTTCCCACAGGGCTGTGCCAAGTGCCCACCTTGGTGTGAGTCGATCCTCGGCGTGAAAGACGAGCCGGTGAAGGGAAAAGAGGTTCCTCTGGGATGGACTGAGACATCTGGGGGATCTCTTGGAATGGGGGCACGACCCTGGAGTTCCTCTCGCTGTTCCTGTTGAGAGGGCCTCCTCTTGAGATGCGACGGGAACGCCGGGGAACTCTTTCCCGACGAAGCAGGGAAAGGATCCGTCACCTCGAGCTACGAGGCGGAAACGGGGCCTCCTCTGGATGTGGGCGGGACCCTCGTGTTTCCTCTCGAGTGGAGAAGGGTATGTCGGGGAAACTTCTTGATTTGCACCAAGGGTGTGAAGGACCCTTTCGACGTTCCAGAGGTGAGGTGTGATTAGCCCCGAGAAGGCCTCTGCGGAAATGGGGCCTCATCTCGCCTGCAGGGGAGAACCTCCTGGATATTCTCGAGTTGCAGCAGGTCCTTCTCGAGTTACGACGGGGAACTCAGGGACCCGCTCTGGGCGGCCTCAGGAAGGGCCAGTCCCCATGCGAGTTGCTAGGGGCCCATCACGGGATTCCTCTCCCCGTCGATACCGGGGAATTAAGGCCTTGTGGGGAGTCGGGGCCGGAACCTGAGCATTCCTCTCCAGTGTTGACATGGATTTTGGGGGTGCCTCTGAGTCTGCCCAGGGGAGGTCAGGCCTCGTCTCGAGTGGGGGGCATGCACGTGCGCTTCCCTCCCGAGCTGCAGCAGTAGGGTCACGCTTCCTGTCACGTGGATCAAGGGATCTGTGGCTTTCCCTCGAGGGCTTTCCCACAGGGCCTGGTGTCAAGTGGCCACCTTGGTGTGAGTCGATCCTCGGCGTGAAAGACGAGCCGGTGAAGGGAAAAGAGGTTCCTCTGGGATGGACTGAGACATCTGGGGGATCTCTTGGAATGGTGGCACGACCCTGGAGTTCCCTCGCCGTTCCTGTTCAGAGGGCCTCCTCTGAGATGCCGACGGGAACGCCGGGAATTCTTTCCCGACAAAGCAGGGAAAGGATCCCTCACCTCGAGCTACGAGTCGGAAACGGGGCTCCTCTGGATGTGGGCGGGACTCTCGTGTTTCCTCTCAAGTGGAGACGAGTATGTCGGGGAACTTTCTTGAGTTGCACCCAGGGTGTGAAGGACCCTTTCGAATTTCCAGAGGTGAGGTGGTGATTAGCCCCGAGAAGGCTCTG
>NW_026292709.1:300000-497152 GCF_023091745.1 Budorcas taxicolor | reverse complement strand
TGGGCCGAGCCGAGTGTGCCTCCAGGACGGCAGAGCTCCAGCTCTGCTCAGAGGCCGGATCTAGTCAAGTGCCTTGCGCGAGGCTGCTCTGCCCTGGGCGAGACTTGCCCAGGCTTGCCTCGCTGCTAGGCTTGCTGCCCGGGAAGGAGCAGGCTGTGCGATGCTGGGAGAGGCCACTGGCGCCTTCCTGGCCTCAGCTCCACTCCTGCCTTGCCTTTGCATCTAGGCCCCGGGCCTCCTTGGGGAAGGCTTAGGAGCCGGTGGCTTGCACACTGCCAAGCCCTCCAGCAGTGAGGCCTCTCGTAGAGGGCAGGGGAGGGCAAGTGCAGGGCTCCACCAGCGGTTGCTTGGCCGCCCAGACTCAGCGCCGCACGGAGAGCACAAGGCTCCAGGTCCCCTGGCTGTGGTCTGCAGCCCCACACTCCCGGAGGCTGACTCCGTGGGCGCCCAGAAGGTGCCTGACAGACGTCATGTCCCTAGCGCTCTGCTCCCCAGCAGAGACGTGTGCAGGTGGTGGGGCCTGCCCCTGCGTGTCTGGGCTCCCGCCGGCAGCCCCAGCTCCAGGGAAGCAGCCCCTGAGCCAAGACCTGTAGGAGGCGCGGGGCGCCCCCGCCTGGAAGCCTGGTGCACAGCACGCGGGAAGCGAGCCTCCTCGGGAGAAGAGGAGGCAGCCCAGCTGCGTGCGTCTGCAATCACTCCTTGGGCGGAGCCCAGTGAGCCTCCAGTACGGCAGAGCTCCAGCTCTGCTCAGAGGCCCGATCTGGCAGAGTTGCTGGCGTGAGGCTGCTCTGCCCTGGGCGAGCCTCGCCCAGACTTGCCTCGCTGCTAGGCTTCCTGCCCGGGAAGGAGCAGGCTGCGCCAGACAGGCAGACGCTCCTGGCGCCTTCCTGGCCTCAGCTCCACTCCTGCCTTGCCTTTGCACCTAGTCCCCAGGCGTCCTTGCGGAGGGCTTAGGGGCCGGTGGGGTGCCCGCTGCCAAGCCCTCCAGCCGTGAGAGCTCTGTCATAGGGAAGGGAATGGCAAGTGCAGGGCTCCTCCAGCGCTCGCTTGGGCGCCCAGACTCAGCACAGCACGGAGAGCACCAGGCTTCCCAGGGCCCCTGGCTGTGGTCTGCAGCCCCACACACCCGGAGGCTGACTCCGTGAGCGCCCAGAAGGTGCCTGACAGACGTCATTTCCCTAGTGCTCTCCCCACCAGCAGAGACGTGTGCAGGTGGTTGGGGCCTGCCCCTGCGTGTCTGGGCTGCCGCCCACAGCCTCCGCTCAGGGGAAGCAGCCCCTGTGCCAAGACCTGCAGGAGGCGCGGGGCGTCCCTGCCTGGAAGCCAAGTGCACGGTCCGCTTGGAAGCGAGCCTCCTTGGGAAGAGTCGAGGGAGCCAAGCCGCGTGCAGCTGCAATCCCTGCTTGGGCCGAGCCGAGTGTGCCTCCAGGACAGCAGAGCTCCAGCTCTGCTCAGAGGCCGGATCTAGTCAAGTGCCTTGCGCGGGGCTGCTCTGCCCTGGGCGAGACTTGCCCAGGCTTGCCTCGCTGCTAGGCTTGCTGCCCAGGAAGGAGCAGGCTGTGCGATGCTGGGAGAGGCCACTGGCGCCTTCCTGGCCTCAGCTCCACTCCTGCCTTGCCTTTGCATCTAGGCCCCGGGCGTCCTTGGGGAAGGCTTAGGAGCCGGTGGCTTGCACACTGCCAAGCCCTCCAGCAGTGAGGCCTCTCGTAGAGGGCAGGGGAGGGCAAGTGCAGGGCTCCACCAGCGGTTGCTTGGCCGCCCAGACTCAGCGCCGCACGGAGAGCACAAGGCTCCCAGGTCCCCTGGCTGTGGTCTGCAGCCCCACACTCCCGGAGGCTGACTCCGTGGGCGCCCAGAAGGTGCCTGACAGACGTCATGTCCCTAGCGCTCTGCTCCCCAGCAGAGACGTGTGCAGGTGGTGGGGCCTGCCCCTGCGTGTCTGGGCTCCCGCCGGCAGCCCCAGCTCCAGGGAAGCAGCCCCTGAGCCAAGACCTGTAGGAGGCGCGGGGCGCCCCCGCCTGGAAGCCTGGTGCACAGCACGCGGGAAGCGAGCCTCCTCGGGAGAAGAGGAGGCAGCCCAGCTGCGTGCGTCTGCAATCACTCCTTGGGCGGAGCCCAGTGAGCCTCCAGTACGGCAGAGCTCCAGCTCTGCTCAGAGGCCCGATCTGGCAGAGTTGCTGGCGTGAGGCTGCTCTGCCCTGGGCGAGCCTCGCCCAGACTTGCCTCGCTGCTAGGCTTCCTGCCCGGGAAGGAGCAGGCTGTGCCAGACAGGCAGACGCTCCTGGCGCCTTCCTGGCCTCAGCTCTACTCCTGCCTTGCCTTTGCACCTAGTCCCCAGGCGTCCTTGCGGAGGGCTTAGGGGCCGGTGGGGTGCCCGCTGCCAAGCCCTCCAGCCGTGAGAGCTCTGTCATAGGGAAGGGAATGGCAAGTGCAGGGCTCCTCCAGCGCTCGCTTGGGCGCCCAGACTCAGCACAGCACGGAGAGCACCAGGCTTCCCAGGGCCCCTGGCTGTGGTCTGCAGCCCCACACACCCGGAGGCTGACTCCGTGAGCGCCCAGAAGGTGCCTGACAGACGTCATTTCCCTAGTGCTCTCCCAACCAGCAGAGACGTGTGCAGGTGGTTGGGGCCTGCCCCTGCGTGTCTGGGCGGCCGCCCACAGCCTCCGCTCAGGGGAAGCAGCCCCTGTGCCAAGACCTGCAGGAGGCGCGGGGCGTCCCTGCCTGGAAGCCAAGTGCACGGTCCGCTTGGAAGCGAGCCTCCTTGGGAAGAGTCAAGGGAGCCAAGGCTCGTGCAGCTGCAATCCCTGCTTGGGCCGAGCCGAGTGTGCCTCCAGGACGGCAGAGCTCCAGCTCTGCTCAGAGGCCGGATCTAGTCAAGTGCCTTGCGCGAGGCTGCTCTGCCCTGGGCGAGACTTGCCCAGGCTTGCCTCGCTGCTAGGCTTGCTGCCCGGGAAGGAGCAGGCTGTGCGATGCTGGGAGAGGCCACTGGCGCCTTCCTGGCCTCAGCTCCACTCCTGCCTTGCCTTTGCATCTAGGCCCCGGGCCTCCTTGGGAAGGCTTAGGAGCCGGTGGCTTGCACACTGCCAAGCCCTCCAGCAGTGAGGCCTCTCGTAGAGGGCAGGGGAGGGCAAGTGCAGGGCTCCACCAGCGGTTGCTTGGCCGCCCAGACTCAGCGCCGCACGGAGAGCACAAGGCTCCCAGGTCCCCTGGCTGTGGTCTGCAGCCCCACACTCCCGGAGGCTGACTCCGTGGGCGCCCAGAAGGTGCCTGACAGACGTCATGTCCCTAGCGCTCTGCTCCCCAGCAGAGACGTGTGCAGGTGGTGGGGCCTGCCCCTGCGTGTCTGGGCTCCCGCCGGCAGCCCCAGCTCCAGGGAAGCAGCCCCTGAGCCAAGACCTGTAGGAGGCGCGGGGCGCCCCCGCCTGGAAGCCTGGTGCACAGCACGCGGGAAGCGAGCCTCCTCGGGAGAAGAGGAGGCAGCCCAGCTGCGTGCGTCTGCAATCACTCCTTGGGCGGAGCCCAGTGAGCCTCCAGTACGGCAGAGCTCCAGCTCTGCTCAGAGGCCCGATCTGGCAGAGTTGCTGGCGTGAGGCTGCTCTGCCCTGGGCGAGCCTCGCCCAGACTTGCCTCGCTGCTAGGCTTCCTGCCCGGGAAGGAGCAGGCTGCGCCAGACAGGCAGACGCTCCTGGCGCCTTCCTGGCCTCAGCTCCACTCCTGCCTTGCCTTTGCACCTAGTCCCCAGGCGTCCTTGCGGAGGGCTTAGGGGCCGGTGGGGTGCCCGCTGCCAAGCCCTCCAGCCGTGAGAGCTCTGTCATAGGGAAGGGAATGGCAAGTGCAGGGCTCCTCCAGCGCTCGCTTGGGCGCCCAGACTCAGCACAGCACGGAGAGCACCAGGCTTCCCAGGGCCCCTGGCTGTGGTCTGCAGCCCCACACACCCGGAGGCTGACTCCGTGAGCGCCCAGAAGGTGCCTGACAGACGTCATTTCCCTAGTGCTCTCCCCACAGCAGAGACGTGTGCAGGTGGTTGGGGCCTGCCCCTGCGTGTCTGGGCTGCCGCCCACAGCCTCCGCTCAGGGGAAGCAGCCCCTGTGCCAAGACCTGCAGGAGGCGCGGGGCGTCCCTGCCTGGAAGCCAAGTGCACGGTCCGCTTGGAAGCGAGCCTCCTTGGGAAGAGTCGAGGGAGCCAAGCCGCGTGCAGCTGCAATCCCTGCTTGGGCCGAGCCGAGTGTGCCTCCAGGACAGCAGAGCTCCAGCTCTGCTCAGAGGCCGGATCTAGTCAAGTGCCTTGCGCGGGGCTGCTCTGCCCTGGGCGAGACTTGCCCAGGCTTGCCTCGCTGCTAGGCTTGCTGCCCAGGAAGGAGCAGGCTGTGCGATGCTGGGAGAGGCCACTGGCGCCTTCCTGGCCTCAGCTCCACTCCTGCCTTGCCTTTGCATCTAGGCCCCGGGCGTCCTTGGGGAAGGCTTAGGAGCCGGTGGCTTGCACACTGCCAAGCCCTCCAGCAGTGAGGCCTCTCGTAGAGGGCAGGGGAGGGCAAGTGCAGGGCTCCACCAGCGGTTGCTTGGCCGCCCAGACTCAGCGCCGCACGGAGAGCACAAGGCTCCCAGGTCCCCTGGCTGTGGTCTGCAGCCCCACACTCCCGGAGGCTGACTCCGTGGGCGCCCAGAAGGTGCCTGACAGACGTCATGTCCCTAGCGCTCTGCTCCCCAGCAGAGACGTGTGCAGGTGGTGGGGCCTGCCCCTGCGTGTCTGGGCTCCCGCCGGCAGCCCCAGCTCCAGGGAAGCAGCCCCTGAGCCAAGACCTGTAGGAGGCGCGGGGCGCCCCCGCCTGGAAGCCTGGTGCACAGCACGCGGGAAGCGAGCCTCCTCGGGAGAAGAGGAGGCAGCCCAGCTGCGTGCGTCTGCAATCACTCCTTGGGCGGAGCCCAGTGAGCCTCCAGTACGGCAGAGCTCCAGCTCTGCTCAGAGGCCCGATCTGGCAGAGTTGCTGGCGTGAGGCTGCTCTGCCCTGGGCGAGCCTCGCCCAGACTTGCCTCGCTGCTAGGCTTCCTGCCCGGGAAGGAGCAGGCTGTGCCAGACAGGCAGACGCTCCTGGCGCCTTCCTGGCCTCAGCTCTACTCCTGCCTTGCCTTTGCACCTAGTCCCCAGGCGTCCTTGCGGAGGGCTTAGGGGCCGGTGGGGTGCCCGCTGCCAAGCCCTCCAGCCGTGAGAGCTCTGTCATAGGGAAGGGAATGGCAAGTGCAGGGCTCCTCCAGCGCTCGCTTGGGCGCCCAGACTCAGCACAGCACGGAGAGCACCAGGCTTCCCAGGGCCCCTGGCTGTGGTCTGCAGCCCCACACACCCGGAGGCTGACTCCGTGAGCGCCCAGAAGGTGCCTGACAGACGTCATTTCCCTAGTGCTCTCCCAACCAGCAGAGACGTGTGCAGGTGGTTGGGGCCTGCCCCTGCGTGTCTGGGCGGCCGCCCACAGCCTCCGCTCAGGGGAAGCAGCCCCTGTGCCAAGACCTGCAGGAGGCGCGGGGCGTCCCTGCCTGGAAGCCAAGTGCACGGTCCGCTTGGAAGCGAGCCTCCTTGGGAAGAGTCAAGGGAGCCAAGGCTCGTGCAGCTGCAATCCCTGCTTGGGCCGAGCCGAGTGTGCCTCCAGGACGGCAGAGCTCCAGCTCTGCTCAGAGGCCGGATCTAGTCAAGTGCCTTGCGCGAGGCTGCTCTGCCCTGGGCGAGACTTGCCCAGGCTTGCCTCGCTGCTAGGCTTGCTGCCCGGGAAGGAGCAGGCTGTGCGATGCTGGGAGAGGCCACTGGCGCCTTCCTGGCCTCAGCTCCACTCCTGCCTTGCCTTTGCATCTAGGCCCCGGGCGTCCTTGGGAAGGCTTAGGAGCCGGTGGCTTGCACACTGCCAAGCCCTCCAGCAGTGAGGCCTCTCGTAGAGGGCAGGGGAGGGCAAGTGCAGGGCTCCACCAGCGGTTGCTTGGCCGCCCAGACTCAGCGCCGCACGGAGAGCACAAGGCTCCCAGGTCCCCTGGCTGTGGTCTGCAGCCCCACACTCCCGGAGGCTGACTCCGTGGGCGCCCAGAAGGTGCCTGACAGACGTCATGTCCCTAGCGCTCTGCTCCCCAGCAGAGACGTGTGCAGGTGGTGGGGCCTGCCCCTGCGTGTCTGGG
Source organism: Budorcas taxicolor (assembly GCF_023091745.1). Lineage (NCBI taxonomy): Eukaryota > Metazoa > Chordata > Mammalia > Artiodactyla > Bovidae > Budorcas > Budorcas taxicolor. The sequence goes on along the minus strand of NW_026292709.1, from coordinate 490,996 downwards.
CTCCCGCCGGCAGCCCCAGCTCCAGGGAAGCAGCCCCTGAGCCAAGACCTGTAGGAGGCGCGGGGCGCCCCCGCCTGGAAGCCTGGTGCACAGCACGCGGGAAGCGAGCCTCCTCGGGAGAAGAGGAGGCAGCCCAGCTGCGTGCGTCTGCAATCACTCCTTGGGCGGAGCCCAGTGAGCCTCCAGTACGGCAGAGCTCCAGCTCTGCTCAGAGGCCCGATCTGGCAGAGTTGCTGGCGTGAGGCTGCTCTGCCCTGGGCGAGCCTCGCCCAGACTTGCCTCGCTGCTAGGCTTCCTGCCCGGGAAGGAGCAGGCTGCGCCAGACAGGCAGACGCTCCTGGCGCCTTCCTGGCCTCAGCTCCACTCCTGCCTTGCCTTTGCACCTAGTCCCCAGGCGTCCTTGCGGAGGGCTTAGGGGCCGGTGGGGTGCCCGCTGCCAAGCCCTCCAGCCGTGAGAGCTCTGTCATAGGGAAGGGAATGGCAAGTGCAGGGCTCCTCCAGCGGTCGCTTGGGCGCCCAGACTCAGCACAGCACGGAGAGCACCAGGCTTCCCAGGGCCCCTGGCTGTGGTCTGCAGCCCCACACACCCGGAGGCTGACTCCGTGAGCGCCCAGAAGGTGCCTGACAGACGTCATTTCCCTAGTGCTCTCCCCACCAGCAGAGACGTGTGCAGGTGGTTGGGGCCTGCCCCTGCGTGTCTGGGCTGCCGCCCACAGCCTCCGCTCAGGGGAAGCAGCCCCTGTGCCAAGACCTGCAGGAGGCGCGGGGCGTCCCTGCCTGGAAGCCAAGTGCACGGTCCGCTTGGAAGCGAGCCTCCTTGGGAAGAGTCGAGGGAGCCAAGCCGCGTGCAGCTGCAATCCCTGCTTGGGCCGAGCCGAGTGTGCCTCCAGGACAGCAGAGCTCCAGCTCTGCTCAGAGGCCGGATCTAGTCAAGTGCCTTGCGCGGGGCTGCTCTGCCCTGGGCGAGACTTGCCCAGGCTTGCCTCGCTGCTAGGCTTGCTGCCCAGGAAGGAGCAGGCTGTGCGATGCTGGGAGAGGCCACTGGCGCCTTCCTGGCCTCAGCTCCACTCCTGCCTTGCCTTTGCATCTAGGCCCCGGGCGTCCTTGGGGAAGGCTTAGGAGCCGGTGGCTTGCACACTGCCAAGCCCTCCAGCAGTGAGGCCTCTCGTAGAGGGCAGGGGAGGGCAAGTGCAGGGCTCCACCAGCGGTTGCTTGGCCGCCCAGACTCAGCGCCGCACGGAGAGCACAAGGCTCCCAGGTCCCCTGGCTGTGGTCTGCAGCCCCACACTCCCGGAGGCTGACTCCGTGGGCGCCCAGAAGGTGCCTGACAGACGTCATGTCCCTAGCGCTCTGCTCCCCAGCAGAGACGTGTGCAGGTGGTGGGGCCTGCCCCTGCGTGTCTGGGCTCCCGCCGGCAGCCCCAGCTCCAGGGAAGCAGCCCCTGAGCCAAGACCTGTAGGAGGCGCGGGGCGCCCCCGCCTGGAAGCCTGGTGCACAGCACGCGGGAAGCGAGCCTCCTCGGGAGAAGAGGAGGCAGCCCAGCTGCGTGCGTCTGCAATCACTCCTTGGGCGGAGCCCAGTGAGCCTCCAGTACGGCAGAGCTCCAGCTCTGCTCAGAGGCCCGATCTGGCAGAGTTGCTGGCGTGAGGCTGCTCTGCCCTGGGCGAGCCTCGCCCAGACTTGCCTCGCTGCTAGGCTTCCTGCCCGGGAAGGAGCAGGCTGTGCCAGACAGGCAGACGCTCCTGGCGCCTTCCTGGCCTCAGCTCTACTCCTGCCTTGCCTTTGCACCTAGTCCCCAGGCGTCCTTGCGGAGGGCTTAGGGGCCGGTGGGGTGCCCGCTGCCAAGCCCTCCAGCCGTGAGAGCTCTGTCATAGGGAAGGGAATGGCAAGTGCAGGGCTCCTCCAGCGCTCGCTTGGGCGCCCAGACTCAGCACAGCACGGAGAGCACCAGGCTTCCCAGGGCCCCTGGCTGTGGTCTGCAGCCCCACACACCCGGAGGCTGACTCCGTGAGCGCCCAGAAGGTGCCTGACAGACGTCATTTCCCTAGTGCTCTCCCAACCAGCAGAGACGTGTGCAGGTGGTTGGGGCCTGCCCCTGCGTGTCTGGGCGGCCGCCCACAGCCTCCGCTCAGGGGAAGCAGCCCCTGTGCCAAGACCTGCAGGAGGCGCGGGGCGTCCCTGCCTGGAAGCCAAGTGCACGGTCCGCTTGGAAGCGAGCCTCCTTGGGAAGAGTCAAGGGAGCCAAGGCTCGTGCAGCTGCAATCCCTGCTTGGGCCGAGCCGAGTGTGCCTCCAGGACGGCAGAGCTCCAGCTCTGCTCAGAGGCCGGATCTAGTCAAGTGCCTTGCGCGAGGCTGCTCTGCCCTGGGCGAGACTTGCCCAGGCTTGCCTCGCTGCTAGGCTTGCTGCCCGGGAAGGAGCAGGCTGTGCGATGCTGGGAGAGGCCACTGGCGCCTTCCTGGCCTCAGCTCCACTCCTGCCTTGCCTTTGCATCTAGGCCCCGGGCGTCCTTGGGGAAGGCTTAGGAGCCGGTGGCTTGCACACTGCCAAGCCCTCCAGCAGTGAGGCCTCTCGTAGAGGGCAGGGGAGGGCAAGTGCAGGGCTCCACCAGCGGTTGCTTGGCCGCCCAGACTCAGCGCCGCACGGAGAGCACAAGGCTCCCAGGTCCCCTGGCTGTGGTCTGCAGCCCCACACTCCCGGAGGCTGACTCCGTGGGCGCCCAGAAGGTGCCTGACAGACGTCATGTCCCTAGCGCTCTGCTCCCCAGCAGAGACGTGTGCAGGTGGTGGGGCCTGCCCCTGCGTGTCTGGGCTCCCGCCGGCAGCCCCAGCTCCAGGGAAGCAGCCCCTGAGCCAAGACCTGTAGGAGGCGCGGGGCGCCCCCGCCTGGAAGCCTGGTGCACAGCACGCGGGAAGCGAGCCTCCTCGGGAGAAGAGGAGGCAGCCCAGCTGCGTGCGTCTGCAATCACTCCTTGGGCGGAGCCCAGTGAGCCTCCAGTACGGCAGAGCTCCAGCTCTGCTCAGAGGCCCGATCTGGCAGAGTTGCTGGCGTGAGGCTGCTCTGCCCTGGGCGAGCCTCGCCCAGACTTGCCTCGCTGCTAGGCTTCCTGCCCGGGAAGGAGCAGGCTGCGCCAGACAGGCAGACGCTCCTGGCGCCTTCCTGGCCTCAGCTCCACTCCTGCCTTGCCTTTGCACCTAGTCCCCAGGCGTCCTTGCGGAGGGCTTAGGGGCCGGTGGGGTGCCCGCTGCCAAGCCCTCCAGCCGTGAGAGCTCTGTCATAGGGAAGGGAATGGCAAGTGCAGGGCTCCTCCAGCGCTCGCTTGGGCGCCCAGACTCAGCACAGCACGGAGAGCACCAGGCTTCCCAGGGCCCCTGGCTGTGGTCTGCAGCCCCACACACCCGGAGGCTGACTCCGTGAGCGCCCAGAAGGTGCCTGACAGACGTCATTTCCCTAGTGCTCTCCCCACCAGCAGAGACGTGTGCAGGTGGTTGGGGCCTGCCCCTGCGTGTCTGGGCTGCCGCCCACAGCCTCCGCTCAGGGGAAGCAGCCCCTGTGCCAAGACCTGCAGGAGGCGCGGGGCGTCCCTGCCTGGAAGCCAAGTGCACGGTCCGCTTGGAAGCGAGCCTCCTTGGGAAGAGTCGAGGGAGCCAAGCCGCGTGCAGCTGCAATCCCTGCTTGGGCCGAGCCGAGTGTGCCTCCAGGACAGCAGAGCTCCAGCTCTGCTCAGAGGCCGGATCTAGTCAAGTGCCTTGCGCGGGGCTGCTCTGCCCTGGGCGAGACTTGCCCAGGCTTGCCTCGCTGCTAGGCTTGCTGCCCAGGAAGGAGCAGGCTGTGCGATGCTGGGAGAGGCCACTGGCGCCTTCCTGGCCTCAGCTCCACTCCTGCCTTGCCTTTGCATCTAGGCCCCGGGCGTCCTTGGGGAAGGCTTAGGAGCCGGTGGCTTGCACACTGCCAAGCCCTCCAGCAGTGAGGCCTCTCGTAGAGGGCAGGGGAGGGCAAGTGCAGGGCTCCACCAGCGGTTGCTTGGCCGCCCAGACTCAGCGCCGCACGGAGAGCACAAGGCTCCCAGGTCCCCTGGCTGTGGTCTGCAGCCTCACACTCCCGGAGGCTGACTCCGTGGGCGCCCAGAAGGTGCCTGACAGACGTCATGTCCCTAGCGCTCTGCTCCCCAGCAGAGACGTGTGCAGGTGGTGGGGCCTGCCCCTGCGTGTCTGGGCTCCCGCCGGCAGCCCCAGCTCCAGGGAAGCAGCCCCTGAGCCAAGACCTGTAGGAGGCGCGGGGCGCCCCCGCCTGGAAGCCTGGTGCACAGCACGCGGGAAGCGAGCCTCCTCGGGAGAAGAGGAGGCAGCCCAGCTGCGTGCGTCTGCAATCACTCCTTGGGCGGAGCCCAGTGAGCCTCCAGTACGGCAGAGCTCCAGCTCTGCTCAGAGGCCCGATCTGGCAGAGTTGCTGGCGTGAGGCTGCTCTGCCCTGGGCGAGCCTCGCCCAGACTTGCCTCGCTGCTAGGCTTCCTGCCCGGGAAGGAGCAGGCTGTGCCAGACAGGCAGACGCTCCTGGCGCCTTCCTGGCCTCAGCTCTACTCCTGCCTTGCCTTTGCACCTAGTCCCCAGGCGTCCTTGCGGAGGGCTTAGGGGCCGGTGGGGTGCCCGCTGCCAAGCCCTCCAGCCGTGAGAGCTCTGTCATAGGGAAGGGAATGGCAAGTGCAGGGCTCCTCCAGCGCTCGCTTGGGCGCCCAGACTCAGCACAGCACGGAGAGCACCAGGCTTCCCAGGGCCCCTGGCTGTGGTCTGCAGCCCCACACACCCGGAGGCTGACTCCGTGAGCGCCCAGAAGGTGCCTGACAGACGTCATTTCCCTAGTGCTCTCCCAACCAGCAGAGACGTGTGCAGGTGGTTGGGGCCTGCCCCTGCGTGTCTGGGCGGCCGCCCACAGCCTCCGCTCAGGGGAAGCAGCCCCTGTGCCAAGACCTGCAGGAGGCGCGGGGCGTCCCTGCCTGGAAGCCAAGTGCACGGTCCGCTTGGAAGCGAGCCTCCTTGGGAAGAGTCAAGGGAGCCAAGGCTCGTGCAGCTGCAATCCCTGCTTGGGCCGAGCCGAGTGTGCCTCCAGGACGGCAGAGCTCCAGCTCTGCTCAGAGGCCGGATCTAGTCAAGTGCCTTGCGCGAGGCTGCTCTGCCCTGGGCGAGACTTGCCCAGGCTTGCCTCGCTGCTAGGCTTGCTGCCCGGGAAGGAGCAGGCTGTGCGATGCTGGGAGAGGCCACTGGCGCCTTCCTGGCCTCAGCTCCACTCCTGCCTTGCCTTTGCATCTAGGCCCCGGGCCTCCTTGGGGAAGGCTTAGGAGCCGGTGGCTTGCACACTGCCAAGCCCTCCAGCAGTGAGGCCTCTCGTAGAGGGCAGGGGAGGGCAAGTGCAGGGCTCCACCAGCGGTTGCTTGGCCGCCCAGACTCAGCGCCGCACGGAGAGCACAAGGCTCCCAGGTCCCCTGGCTGTGGTCTGCAGCCCTACACTCCCGGAGGCTGACTCCGTGGGCGCCCAGAAGGTGCCTGACAGACGTCATGTCCCTAGCGCTCTGCTCCCCAGCAGAGACGTGTGCAGGTGGTGGGGCCTGCCCCTGCGTGTCTGGGCTCCCGCCGGCAGCCCCAGCTCCAGGGAAGCAGCCCCTGAGCCAAGACCTGTAGGAGGCGCGGGGCGCCCCCGCCTGGAAGCCTGGTGCACAGCACGCGGGAAGCGAGCCTCCTCGGGAGAAGAGGAGGCAGCCCAGCTGCGTGCGTCTGCAATCACTCCTTGGGCGGAGCCCAGTGAGCCTCCAGTACGGCAGAGCTCCAGCTCTGCTCAGAGGCCCGATCTGGCAGAGTTGCTGGCGTGAGGCTGCTCTGCCCTGGGCGAGCCTCGCCCAGACTTGCCTCGCTGCTAGGCTTCCTGCCCGGGAAGGAGCAGGCTGCGCCAGACAGGCAGACGCTCCTGGCGCCTTCCTGGCCTCAGCTCCACTCCTGCCTTGCCTTTGCACCTAGTCCCCAGGCGTCCTTGCGGAGGGCTTAGGGGCCGGTGGGGTGCCCGCTGCCAAGCCCTCCAGCCGTGAGAGCTCTGTCATAGGGAAGGGAATGGCAAGTGCAGGGCTCCTCCAGCGCTCGCTTGGGCGCCCAGACTCAGCACAGCACGGAGAGCACCAGGCTTCCCAGGGCCCCTGGCTGTGGTCTGCAGCCCCACACACCCGGAGGCTGACTCCGTGAGCGCCCAGAAGGTGCCTGACAGACGTCATTTCCCTAGTGCTCTCCCCACCAGCAGAGACGTGTGCAGGTGGTTGGGGCCTGCCCCTGCGTGTCTGGGCGGCCGCCCACAGCCTCCGCTCAGGGGAAGCAGCCCCTGTGCCAAGACCTGCAGGAGGCGCGGGGCGTCCCTGCCTGGAAGCCAAGTGCACGGTCCGCTTGGAAGCGAGCCTCCTTGGGAAGAGTCGAGGGAGCCAAGCCGCGTGCAGCTGCAATCCCTGCTTGGGCCGAGCCGAGTGTGCCTCCAGGACAGCAGAGCTCCAGCTCTGCTCAGAGGCCGGATCTAGTCAAGTGCCTTGCGCGGGGCTGCTCTGCCCTGGGCGAGACTTGCCCAGGCTTGCCTCGCTGCTAGGCTTGCTGCCCAGGAAGGAGCAGGCTGTGCGATGCTGGGAGAGGCCACTGGCGCCTTCCTGGCCTCAGCTCCACTCCTGCCTTGCCTTTGCATCTAGGCCCCGGGCGTCCTTGGGGAAGGCTTAGGAGCCGGTGGCTTGCACACTGCCAAGCCCTCCAGCAGTGAGGCCTCTCGTAGAGGGCAGGGGAGGGCAAGTGCAGGGCTCCACCAGCGGTTGCTTGGCCGCCCAGACTCAGCGCCGCACGGAGAGCACAAGGCTCCCAGGTCCCCTGGCTGTGGTCTGCAGCCCCACACTCCCGGAGGCTGACTCCGTGGGCGCCCAGAAGGTGCCTGACAGACGTCATGTCCCTAGCGCTCTGCTCCCCAGCAGAGACGTGTGCAGGTGGTGGGGCCTGCCCCTGCGTGTCTGGGCTCCCGCCGGCAGCCCCAGCTCCAGGGAAGCAGCCCCTGAGCCAAGACCTGTAGGAGGCGCGGGGCGCCCCCGCCTGGAAGCCTGGTGCACAGCACGCGGGAAGCGAGCCTCCTCGGGAGAAGAGGAGGCAGCCCAGCTGCGTGCGTCTGCAATCACTCCTTGGGCGGAGCCCAGTGAGCCTCCAGTACGGCAGAGCTCCAGCTCTGCTCAGAGGCCCGATCTGGCAGAGTTGCTGGCGTGAGGCTGCTCTGCCCTGGGCGAGCCTCGCCCAGACTTGCCTCGCTGCTAGGCTTCCTGCCCGGGAAGGAGCAGGCTGCGCCAGACAGGCAGACGCTCCTGGCGCCTTCCTGGCCTCAGCTCCACTCCTGCCTTGCCTTTGCACCTAGTCCCCAGGCGTCCTTGCGGAGGGCTTAGGGGCCGGTGGGGTGCCCGCTGCCAAGCCCTCCAGCCGTGAGAGCTCTGTCATAGGGAAGGGAATGGCAAGTGCAGGGCTCCTCCAGCGCTCGCTTGGGCGCCCAGACTCAGCACAGCACGGAGAGCACCAGGCTTCCCAGGGCCCCTGGCTGTGGTCTGCAGCCCCACACACCCGGAGGCTGACTCCGTGAGCGCCCAGAAGGTGCCTGACAGACGTCATTTCCCTAGTGCTCTCCCCACCAGCAGAGACGTGTGCAGGTGGTTGGGGCCTGCCCCTGCGTGTCTGGGCGGCCGCCCACAGCCTCCGCTCAGGGGAAGCAGCCCCTGTGCCAAGACCTGCAGGAGGCGCGGGGCGTCCCTGCCTGGAAGCCAAGTGCACGGTCCGCTTGGAAGCGAGCCTCCTTGGGAAGAGTCGAGGGAGCCAAGGCTCGTGCAGCTGCAATCCCTGCTTGGGCCGAGCCGAGTGTGCCTCCAGGACGGCAGAGCTCCAGCTCTGCTCAGAGGCCGGATCTAGTCAAGTGCCTTGCGCGAGGCTGCTCTGCCCTGGGCGAGACTTGCCCAGGCTTGCCTCGCTGCTAGGCTTGCTGCCCGGGAAGGAGCAGGCTGTGCGATGCTGGGAGAGGCCACTGGCGCCTTCCTGGCCTCAGCTCCACTCCTGCCTTGCCTTTGCATCTAGGCCCCGGGCCTCCTTGGGGAAGGCTTAGGAGCCGGTGGCTTGCACACTGCCAAGCCCTCCAGCAGTGAGGCCTCTCGTAGAGGGCAGGGGAGGGCAAGTGCAGGGCTCCACCAGCGGTTGCTTGGCCGCCCAGACTCAGCGCCGCACGGAGAGCACAAGGCTCCCAGGTCCCCTGGCTGTGGTCTGCAGCCCTACACTCCCGGAGGCTGACTCCGTGGGCGCCCAGAAGGTGCCTGACAGACGTCATGTCCCTAGCGCTCTGCTCCCCAGCAGAGACGTGTGCAGGTGGTGGGGCCTGCCCCTGCGTGTCTGGGCTCCCGCCGGCAGCCCCAGCTCCAGGGAAGCAGCCCCTGAGCCAAGACCTGTAGGAGGCGCGGGGCGCCCCCGCCTGGAAGCCTGGTGCACAGCACGCGGGAAGCGAGCCTCCTCGGGAGAAGAGGAGGCAGCCCAGCTGCGTGCGTCTGCAATCACTCCTTGGGCGGAGCCCAGTGAGCCTCCAGTACGGCAGAGCTCCAGCTCTGCTCAGAGGCCCGATCTGGCAGAGTTGCTGGCGTGAGGCTGCTCTGCCCTGGGCGAGCCTCGCCCAGACTTGCCTCGCTGCTAGGCTTCCTGCCCGGGAAGGAGCAGGCTGCGCCAGACAGGCAGACGCTCCTGGCGCCTTCCTGGCCTCAGCTCCACTCCTGCCTTGCCTTTGCACCTAGTCCCCAGGCGTCCTTGCGGAGGGCTTAGGGGCCGGTGGGGTGCCCGCTGCCAAGCCCTCCAGCCGTGAGAGCTCTGTCATAGGGAAGGGAATGGCAAGTGCAGGGCTCCTCCAGCGCTCGCTTGGGCGCCCAGACTCAGCACAGCACGGAGAGCACCAGGCTTCCCAGGGCCCCTGGCTGTGGTCTGCAGCCCCACACACCCGGAGGCTGACTCCGTGAGCGCCCAGAAGGTGCCTGACAGACGTCATTTCCCTAGTGCTCTCCCCACCAGCAGAGACGTGTGCAGGTGGTTGGGGCCTGCCCCTGCGTGTCTGGGCTGCCGCCCACAGCCTCCGCTCAGGGGAAGCAGCCCCTGTGCCAAGACCTGCAGGAGGCGCGGGGCGTCCCTGCCTGGAAGCCAAGTGCACGGTCCGCTTGGAAGCGAGCCTCCTTGGGAAGAGTCGAGGGAGCCAAGCCGCGTGCAGCTGCAATCCCTGCTTGGGCCGAGCCGAGTGTGCCTCCAGGACAGCAGAGCTCCAGCTCTGCTCAGAGGCCGGATCTAGTCAAGTGCCTTGCGCGGGGCTGCTCTGCCCTGGGCGAGACTTGCCCAGGCTTGCCTCGCTGCTAGGCTTGCTGCCCAGGAAGGAGCAGGCTGTGCGATGCTGGGAGAGGCCACTGGCGCCTTCCTGGCCTCAGCTCCACTCCTGCCTTGCCTTTGCATCTAGGCCCCGGGCGTCCTTGGGGAAGGCTTAGGAGCCGGTGGCTTGCACACTGCCAAGCCCTCCAGCAGTGAGGCCTCTCGTAGAGGGCAGGGGAGGGCAAGTGCAGGGCTCCACCAGCGGTTGCTTGGCCGCCCAGACTCAGCGCCGCACGGAGAGCACAAGGCTCCCAGGTCCCCTGGCTGTGGTCTGCAGCCCCACACTCCCGGAGGCTGACTCCGTGGGCGCCCAGAAGGTGCCTGACAGACGTCATGTCCCTAGCGCTCTGCTCCCCAGCAGAGACGTGTGCAGGTGGTGGGGCCTGCCCCTGCGTGTCTGGGCTCCCGCCGGCAGCCCCAGCTCCAGGGAAGCAGCCCCTGAGCCAAGACCTGTAGGAGGCGCGGGGCGCCCCCGCCTGGAAGCCTGGTGCACAGCACGCGGGAAGCGAGCCTCCTCGGGAGAAGAGGAGGCAGCCCAGCTGCGTGCGTCTGCAATCACTCCTTGGGCGGAGCCCAGTGAGCCTCCAGTACGGCAGAGCTCCAGCTCTGCTCAGAGGCCCGATCTGGCAGAGTTGCTGGCGTGAGGCTGCTCTGCCCTGGGCGAGCCTCGCCCAGACTTGCCTCGCTGCTAGGCTTCCTGCCCGGGAAGGAGCAGGCTGTGCCAGACAGGCAGACGCTCCTGGCGCCTTCCTGGCCTCAGCTCTACTCCTGCCTTGCCTTTGCACCTAGTCCCCAGGCGTCCTTGCGGAGGGCTTAGGGGCCGGTGGGGTGCCCGCTGCCAAGCCCTCCAGCCGTGAGAGCTCTGTCATAGGGAAGGGAATGGCAAGTGCAGGGCTCCTCCAGCGCTCGCTTGGGCGCCCAGACTCAGCACAGCACGGAGAGCACCAGGCTTCCCAGGGCCCCTGGCTGTGGTCTGCAGCCCCACACACCCGGAGGCTGACTCCGTGAGCGCCCAGAAGGTGCCTGACAGACGTCATTTCCCTAGTGCTCTCCCAACCAGCAGAGACGTGTGCAGGTGGTTGGGGCCTGCCCCTGCGTGTCTGGGCGGCCGCCCACAGCCTCCGCTCAGGGGAAGCAGCCCCTGTGCCAAGACCTGCAGGAGGCGCGGGGCGTCCCTGCCTGGAAGCCAAGTGCACGGTCCGCTTGGAAGCGAGCCTCCTTGGGAAGAGTCAAGGGAGCCAAGGCTCGTGCAGCTGCAATCCCTGCTTGGGCCGAGCCGAGTGTGCCTCCAGGACGGCAGAGCTCCAGCTCTGCTCAGAGGCCGGATCTAGTCAAGTGCCTTGCGCGAGGCTGCTCTGCCCTGGGCGAGACTTGCCCAGGCTTGCCTCGCTGCTAGGCTTGCTGCCCGGGAAGGAGCAGGCTGTGCGATGCTGGGAGAGGCCACTGGCGCCTTCCTGGCCTCAGCTCCACTCCTGCCTTGCCTTTGCATCTAGGCCCCGGGCGTCCTTGGGGAAGGCTTAGGAGCCGGTGGCTTGCACACTGCCAAGCCCTCCAGCAGTGAGGCCTCTCGTAGAGGGCAGGGGAGGGCAAGTGCAGGGCTCCACCAGCGGTTGCTTGGCCGCCCAGACTCAGCGCCGCACGGAGAGCACAAGGCTCCCAGGTCCCCTGGCTGTGGTCTGCAGCCCCACACTCCCGGAGGCTGACTCCGTGGGCGCCCAGAAGGTGCCTGACAGACGTCATGTCCCTAGCGCTCTGCTCCCCAGCAGAGACGTGTGCAGGTGGTGGGGCCTGCCCCTGCGTGTCTGGGCTCCCGCCGGCAGCCCCAGCTCCAGGGAAGCAGCCCCTGAGCCAAGACCTGTAGGAGGCGCGGGGCGCCCCCGCCTGGAAGCCTGGTGCACAGCACGCGGGAAGCGAGCCTCCTCGGGAGAAGAGGAGGCAGCCCAGCTGCGTGCGTCTGCAATCACTCCTTGGGCGGAGCCCAGTGAGCCTCCAGTACGGCAGAGCTCCAGCTCTGCTCAGAGGCCCGATCTGGCAGAGTTGCTGGCGTGAGGCTGCTCTGCCCTGGGCGAGCCTCGCCCAGACTTGCCTCGCTGCTAGGCTTCCTGCCCGGGAAGGAGCAGGCTGCGCCAGACAGGCAGACGCTCCTGGCGCCTTCCTGGCCTCAGCTCCACTCCTGCCTTGCCTTTGCACCTAGTCCCCAGGCGTCCTTGCGGAGGGCTTAGGGGCCGGTGGGGTGCCCGCTGCCAAGCCCTCCAGCCGTGAGAGCTCTGTCATAGGGAAGGGAATGGCAAGTGCAGGGCTCCTCCAGCGCTCGCTTGGGCGCCCAGACTCAGCACAGCACGGAGAGCACCAGGCTTCCCAGGGCCCCTGGCTGTGGTCTGCAGCCCCACACACCCGGAGGCTGACTCCGTGAGCGCCCAGAAGGTGCCTGACAGACGTCATTTCCCTAGTGCTCTCCCCACCAGCAGAGACGTGTGCAGGTGGTTGGGGCCTGCCCCTGCGTGTCTGGGCTGCCGCCCACAGCCTCCGCTCAGGGGAAGCAGCCCCTGTGCCAAGACCTGCAGGAGGCGCGGGGCGTCCCTGCCTGGAAGCCAAGTGCACGGTCCGCTTGGAAGCGAGCCTCCTTGGGAAGAGTCGAGGGAGCCAAGCCGCGTGCAGCTGCAATCCCTGCTTGGGCCGAGCCGAGTGTGCCTCCAGGACAGCAGAGCTCCAGCTCTGCTCAGAGGCCGGATCTAGTCAAGTGCCTTGCGCGGGGCTGCTCTGCCCTGGGCGAGACTTGCCCAGGCTTGCCTCGCTGCTAGGCTTGCTGCCCAGGAAGGAGCAGGCTGTGCGATGCTGGGAGAGGCCACTGGCGCCTTCCTGGCCTCAGCTCCACTCCTGCCTTGCCTTTGCATCTAGGCCCCGGGCGTCCTTGGGGAAGGCTTAGGAGCCGGTGGCTTGCACACTGCCAAGCCCTCCAGCAGTGAGGCCTCTCGTAGAGGGCAGGGGAGGGCAAGTGCAGGGCTCCACCAGCGGTTGCTTGGCCGCCCAGACTCAGCGCCGCACGGAGAGCACAAGGCTCCCAGGTCCCCTGGCTGTGGTCTGCAGCCCCACACTCCCGGAGGCTGACTCCGTGGGCGCCCAGAAGGTGCCTGACAGACGTCATGTCCCTAGCGCTCTGCTCCCCAGCAGAGACGTGTGCAGGTGGTGGGGCCTGCCCCTGCGTGTCTGGGCTCCCGCCGGCAGCCCCAGCTCCAGGGAAGCAGCCCCTGAGCCAAGACCTGTAGGAGGCGCGGGGCGCCCCCGCCTGGAAGCCTGGTGCACAGCACGCGGGAAGCGAGCCTCCTCGGGAGAAGAGGAGGCAGCCCAGCTGCGTGCGTCTGCAATCACTCCTTGGGCGGAGCCCAGTGAGCCTCCAGTACGGCAGAGCTCCAGCTCTGCTCAGAGGCCCGATCTGGCAGAGTTGCTGGCGTGAGGCTGCTCTGCCCTGGGCGAGCCTCGCCCAGACTTGCCTCGCTGCTAGGCTTCCTGCCCGGGAAGGAGCAGGCTGTGCCAGACAGGCAGACGCTCCTGGCGCCTTCCTGGCCTCAGCTCTACTCCTGCCTTGCCTTTGCACCTAGTCCCCAGGCGTCCTTGCGGAGGGCTTAGGGGCCGGTGGGGTGCCCGCTGCCAAGCCCTCCAGCCGTGAGAGCTCTGTCATAGGGAAGGGAATGGCAAGTGCAGGGCTCCTCCAGCGCTCGCTTGGGCGCCCAGACTCAGCACAGCACGGAGAGCACCAGGCTTCCCAGGGCCCCTGGCTGTGGTCTGCAGCCCCACACACCCGGAGGCTGACTCCGTGAGCGCCCAGAAGGTGCCTGACAGACGTCATTTCCCTAGTGCTCTCCCAACCAGCAGAGACGTGTGCAGGTGGTTGGGGCCTGCCCCTGCGTGTCTGGGCGGCCGCCCACAGCCTCCGCTCAGGGGAAGCAGCCCCTGTGCCAAGACCTGCAGGAGGCGCGGGGCGTCCCTGCCTGGAAGCCAAGTGCACGGTCCGCTTGGAAGCGAGCCTCCTTGGGAAGAGTCAAGGGAGCCAAGGCTCGTGCAGCTGCAATCCCTGCTTGGGCCGAGCCGAGTGTGCCTCCAGGACGGCAGAGCTCCAGCTCTGCTCAGAGGCCGGATCTAGTCAAGTGCCTTGCGCGAGGCTGCTCTGCCCTGGGCGAGACTTGCCCAGGCTTGCCTCGCTGCTAGGCTTGCTGCCCGGGAAGGAGCAGGCTGTGCGATGCTGGGAGAGGCCACTGGCGCCTTCCTGGCCTCAGCTCCACTCCTGCCTTGCCTTTGCATCTAGGCCCCGGGCCTCCTTGGGGAAGGCTTAGGAGCCGGTGGCTTGCACACTGCCAAGCCCTCCAGCAGTGAGGCCTCTCGTAGAGGGCAGGGGAGGGCAAGTGCAGGGCTCCACCAGCGGTTGCTTGGCCGCCCAGACTCAGCGCCGCACGGAGAGCACAAGGCTCCCAGGTCCCCTGGCTGTGGTCTGCAGCCCTACACTCCCGGAGGCTGACTCCGTGGGCGCCCAGAAGGTGCCTGACAGACGTCATGTCCCTAGCGCTCTGCTCCCCAGCAGAGACGTGTGCAGGTGGTGGGGCCTGCCCCTGCGTGTCTGGGCTCCCGCCGGCAGCCCCAGCTCCAGGGAAGCAGCCCCTGAGCCAAGACCTGTAGGAGGCGCGGGGCGCCCCCGCCTGGAAGCCTGGTGCACAGCACGCGGGAAGCGAGCCTCCTCGGGAGAAGAGGAGGCAGCCCAGCTGCGTGCGTCTGCAATCACTCCTTGGGCGGAGCCCAGTGAGCCTCCAGTACGGCAGAGCTCCAGCTCTGCTCAGAGGCCCGATCTGGCAGAGTTGCTGGCGTGAGGCTGCTCTGCCCTGGGCGAGCCTCGCCCAGACTTGCCTCGCTGCTAGGCTTCCTGCCCGGGAAGGAGCAGGCTGCGCCAGACAGGCAGACGCTCCTGGCGCCTTCCTGGCCTCAGCTCCACTCCTGCCTTGCCTTTGCACCTAGTCCCCAGGCGTCCTTGCGGAGGGCTTAGGGGCCGGTGGGGTGCCCGCTGCCAAGCCCTCCAGCCGTGAGAGCTCTGTCATAGGGAAGGGAATGGCAAGTGCAGGGCTCCTCCAGCGCTCGCTTGGGCGCCCAGACTCAGCACAGCACGGAGAGCACCAGGCTTCCCAGGGCCCCTGGCTGTGGTCTGCAGCCCCACACACCCGGAGGCTGACTCCGTGAGCGCCCAGAAGGTGTCTGACAGACGTCATTTCCCTAGTGCTCTCCCAACCAGCAGAGACGTGTGCAGGTGGTTGGGGCCTGCCCCTGCGTGTCTGGGCTGCCGCCCACAGCCTCCGCTCAGGGGAAGCAGCCCCTGTGCCAAGACCTGCAGGAGGCGCGGGGCGTCCCTGCCTGGAAGCCAAGTGCACGGTCCGCTTGGAAGCGAGCCTCCTTGGGAAGAGTCGAGGGAGCCAAGCCGCGTGCAGCTGCAATCCCTGCTTGGGCCGAGCCGAGTGTGCCTCCAGGACGGCAGAGCTCCAGCTCTGCTCAGAGGCCGGATCCAGTCAAGTGCCTTGCGCGAGGCTGCTCTGCCCTGGGCGAGACTTGCCCAGGCTTGCCTCGCTGCTAGGCTTGCTGCCCGGGAAGGAGCAGGCTGTGCGATGCTGGGAGAGGCCACTGGCGCCTTCCTGGCCTCATCTCCACTCCTGCCTTGCCTTTGCATCTAGGCCCCGGGCGTCCTTGGGGAAGGCTTAGGAGCCGGTGGCTTGCACACTGCCAAGCCCTCCAGCAGTGAGGCCTCTCGTAGAGGGCAGGGGAGGGCAAGTGCAGGGCTCCACCAGCGGTTGCTTGGCCGCCCAGACTCAGCGCCGCACGGAGAGCACAAGGCTCCCAGGTCCCCTGGCTGTGGTCTGCAGCCCCACACTCCCGGAGGCTGACTCCGTGGGCGCCCAGAAGGTGCCTGACAGACGTCATGTCCCTAGCGCTCTGCTCCCCAGCAGAGACGTGTGCAGGTGGTGGGGCCTGCCCCTGCGTGTCTGGGCTCCCGCCGGCAGCCCCAGCTCCAGGGAAGCAGCCCCTGAGCCAAGACCTGTAGGAGGCGCGGGGCGCCCCCGCCTGGAAGCCTGGTGCACAGCACGCGGGAAGCGAGCCTCCTCGGGAGAAGAGGAGGCAGCCCAGCTGCGTGCGTCTGCAATCACTCCTTGGGCGGAGCCCAGTGAGCCTCCAGTACGGCAGAGCTCCAGCTCTGCTCAGAGGCCCGATCTGGCAGAGTTGCTGGCGTGAGGCTGCTCTGCCCTGGGCGAGCCTCGCCCAGACTTGCCTCGCTGCTAGGCTTCCTGCCCGGGAAGGAGCAGGCTGCGCGAGACAGGCAGACGCTCCTGGCGCCTTCCTGGCCTCAGCTCCACTCCTGCCTTGCCTTTGCACCTAGTCCCCAGGCGTCCTTGCGGAGGGCTTAGGGGCCGGTGGGGTGCCCGCTGCCAAGCCCTCCAGCCGTGAGAGCTCTGTCATAGGGAAGGGAATGGCAAGTGCAGGGCTCCTCCAGCGCTCGCTTGGGCGCCCAGACTCAGCACAGCACGGAGAGCACCAGGCTTCCCAGGGCCCCTGGCTGTGGTCTGCAGCCCCACACACCCGGAGGCTGACTCCGTGAGCGCCCAGAAGGTGCCTGACAGACGTCATTTCCCTAGTGCTCTCCCCACCAGCAGAGACGTGTGCAGGTGGTTGGGGCCTGCCCCTGCGTGTCTGGGCTGCCGCCCACAGCCTCCGCTCAAGGGAAGCAGCCCCTGTGCCAAGACCTGCAGGAGGCGCGGGGCGTCCCTGCCTGGAAGCCAAGTGCACGGTCCGCTTGGAAGCGAGCCTCCTTGGGAAGAGTCGAGGGAGCCAAGCCGCGTGCAGCTGCAATCCCTGCTTGGGCCGAGCCGAGTGTGCCTCCAGGACAGCAGAGCTCCAGCTCTGCTCAGAGGCCGGATCTAGTCAAGTGCCTTGCGCGAGGCTGCTCTGCCCTGGGCGAGACTTGCCCAGGCTTCCCTCGCTGCTAGGCTTGCTGCCCAGGAAGGAGCAGGCTGTGCGATGCTGGGAGAGGCCACTGGCGCCTTCCTGGCCTCAGCTCCACTCCTGCCTTGCCTTTGCATCTAGGCCCCGGGCGTCCTTGGGGAAGGCTTAGGAGCCGGTGGCTTGCACACTGCCAAGCCCTCCAGCAGTGAGGCCTCTCGTAGAGGGGAGGGGAGGGCAAGTGCAGGGCTCCACCAGCGGTTGCTTGGCCGCCCAGACTCAGCGCCGCACGGAGAGCACAAGGCTCCCAGGTCCCCTGGCTGTGGTCTGCAGCCCCACACTCCCGGAGGCTGACTCCGTGGGCGCCCAGAAGGTGCCTGACAGACGTCATGTCCCTAGCGCTCTGCTCCCCAGCAGAGACGTGTGCAGGTGGTGGGGCCTGCCCCTGCGTGTCTGGGCTCCCGCCGGCAGCCCCAGCTCCAGGGAAGCAGCCCCTGAGCCAAGACCTGTAGGAGGCGCGGGGCGCCCCCGCCTGGAAGCCTGGTGCACAGCACGCGGGAAGCGAGCCTCCTCGGGAGAAGAGGAGGCAGCCCAGCTGCGTGCGTCTGCAATCACTCCTTGGGCGGAGCCCAGTGAGCCTCCAGTACGGCAGAGCTCCAGCTCTGCTCAGAGGCCGATCTGGCAGAGTTGCTGGCGTGAGGCTGCTCTGCTCTGGGCGAGCCTCGCCCAGACTTGCCTCGCTGCTAGGCTTCCTGCCCGGGAAGGAGCAGGCTGCGCCAGACAGGCAGACGCTCCTGGCGCCTTCCTGGCCTCAGCTCCACTCCTGCCTTGCCTTTGCACCTAGTCCCCAGGCGTCCTTGCGGAGGGCTTAGGGGCCGGTGGGGTGCCCGCTGCCAAGCCCTCCAGCCGTGAGAGCTCTGTCATAGGGAAGGGAATGGCAAGTGCAGGGCTCCTCCAGCGCTCGCTTGGCCGCCCAGACTCAGCACAGCACGGAGAGCACCAGGCTTCCCAGGGCCCCTGGCTGTGGTCTGCAGCCCCACACACCCGGAGGCTGACTCCGTGAGCGCCCAGAAGGTGCCTGACAGACGTCATTTCCCTAGTGCTCTCCCCACCAGCAGAGACGTGTGCAGGTGGTTGGGGCCTGCCCCTGCGTGTCTGGGCTGCCGCCCACAGCCTCCGCTCAGGGGAAGCAGCCCCTGTGCCAAGACCTGCAGGAGGCGCGGGGCGTCCCTGCCTGGAAGCCAAGTGCACGGTCCGCTTGGAAGCGAGCCTCCTTGGGAAGAGTCGAGGGAGCCAAGCCGCGTGCAGCTGCAATCCCTGCTTGGGCCGAGCCGAGTGTGCCTCCAGGACAGCAGAGCTCCAGCTCTGCTCAGAGGCCGGATCTAGTCAAGTGCCTTGCGCGAGGCTGCTCTGCCCTGGGCGAGACTTGCCCAGGCTTGCCTCGCTGCTAGGCTTGCTGCCCAGGAAGGAGCAGGCTGTGCGATGCTGGGAGAGGCCACTGGCGCCTTCCTGGCCTCAGCTCCACTCCTGCCTTGCCTTTGCATCTAGGCCCCGGGCGTCCTTGGGGAAGGCTTAGGAGCCGGTGGCTTGCACACTGCCAAGCCCTCCAGCAGTGAGGCCTCTCGTAGAGGGCAGGGGAGGGCAAGTGCAGGGCTCCACCAGCGGTTGCTTGGCCGCCCAGACTCAGCGCCGCACGGAGAGCACAAGGCTCCCAGGTCCCCTGGCTGTGGTCTGCAGCCCCACACTCCCGGAGGCTGACTCCGTGGGCGCCCAGAAGGTGCCTGACAGACGTCATGTCCCTAGCGCTCTGCTCCCCAGCAGAGACGTGTGCAGGTGGTGGGGCCTGCCCCTGCGTGTCTGGGCTCCCGCCGGCAGCCCCAGCTCCAGGGAAGCAGCCCCTGAGCCAAGACCTGTAGGAGGCGCGGGGCGCCCCCGCCTGGAAGCCTGGTGCACAGCACGCGGGAAGCGAGCCTCCTCGGGAGAAGAGGAGGCAGCCCAGCTGCGTGCGTCTGCAATCACTCCTTGGGCGGAGCCCAGTGAGCCTCCAGTACGGCAGAGCTCCAGCTCTGCTCAGAGGGCCGATCTGGCAGAGTTGCTGGCGTGAGGCTGCTCTGCCCTGGGCGAGCCTTGCCCAGACTTGCCTCGCTGCTAGGCTTCCTGCCCGGGAAGGAGCAGGCTGCGCCAGACAGGCAGACGCTCCTGGCGCCTTCCTGGCCTCAGCTCCACTCCTGCCTTGCCTTTGCACCTAGTCCCCAGGCGTCCTTGCGGAGGGCTTAGGGGCCGGTGGGGTGCCCGCTGCCAAGCCCTCCAGCCGTGAGAGCTCTGTCATAGGGAAGGGAATGGCAAGTGCAGGGCTCCTCCAGCGCTCGCTTGGGCGCCCAGACTCAGCACAGCACGGAGAGCACCAGGCTTCCCAGGGCCCCTGGCTGTGGTCTGCAGCCCCACACACCCGGAGGCTGACTCCGTGAGCGCCCAGAAGGTGCCTGACAGACGTCATTTCCCTAGTGCTCTCCCCACCAGCAGAGACGTGTGCAGGTGGTTGGGGCCTGCCCCTGCGTGTCTGGGCTGCCGCCCACAGCCTCCGCTCAGGGGAAGCAGCCCCTGTGCCAAGACCTGCAGGAGGCGCGGGGCGTCCCTGCCTGGAAGCCAAGTGCACGGTCCGCTTGGAAGCGAGCCTCCTTGGGAAGAGTCGAGGGAGCCAAGCCGCGTGCAGCTGCAATCCCTGCTTGGGCCGAGCCGAGTGTGCCTCCAGGACAGCAGAGCTCCAGCTCTGCTCAGAGGCCGGATCTAGTCAAGTGCCTTGCGCGAGGCTGCTCTGCCCTGGGCGAGACTTGCCCAGGCTTGCCTCACTGCTAGGCTTGCTGCCCAGGAAGGAGCAGGCTGTGCGATGCTGGGAGAGGCCACTGGCGCCTTCCTGGCCTCAGCTCCACTCCTGCCTTGCCTTTGCATCTAGGCCCCGGGCGTCCTTGGGGAAGGCTTAGGAGCCGGTGGCTTGCACACTGCCAAGCCCTCCAGCAGTGAGGCCTCTCGTAGAGGGCAGGGGAGGGCAAGTGCAGGGCTCCACCAGCGGTTGCTTGGCCGCCCAGACTCAGCGCCGCACGGAGAGCACAAGGCTCCCAGGTCCCCTGGCTGTGGTCTGCAGCCCCACACTCCCGGAGGCTGACTCCGTGGGCGCCCAGAAGGTGCCTGACAGACGTCATGTCCCTAGCGCTCTGCTCCCCAGCAGAGACGTGTGCAGGTGGTGGGGCCTGCCCCTGCGTGTCTGGGCTCCCGCCGGCAGCCCCAGCTCCAGGGAAGCAGCCCCTGAGCCAAGACCTGTAGGAGGCGCGGGGCGCCCCCGCCTGGAAGCCTGGTGCACAGCACGCGGGAAGCGAGCCTCCTCGGGAGAAGAGGAGGCAGCCCAGCTGCGTGCGTCTGCAATCACTCCTTGGGCGGAGCCCAGTGAGCCTCCAGTACGGCAGAGCTCCAGCTCTGCTCAGAGGGCCGATCTGGCAGAGTTGCTGGCGTGAGGCTGCTCTGCCCTGGGCGAGCCTTGCCCAGACTTGCCTCGCTGCTAGGCTTCCTGCCCGGGAAGGAGCAGGCTGCGCCAGACAGGCAGACGCTCCTGGCGCCTTCCTGGCCTCAGCTCCACTCCTGCCTTGCCTTTGCACCTAGTCCCCAGGCGTCCTTGCGGAGGGCTTAGGGGCCGGTGGGGTGCCCGCTGCCAAGCCCTCCAGCCGTGAGAGCTCTGTCATAGGGAAGGGAATGGCAAGTGCAGGGCTCCTCCAGCGCTCGCTTGGGCGCCCAGACTCAGCACAGCACGGAGAGCACCAGGCTTCCCAGGGCCCCTGGCTGTGGTCTGCAGCCCCACACACCCGGAGGCTGACTCCGTGAGCGCCCAGAAGGTGCCTGACAGACGTCATTTCCCTAGTGCTCTCCCCACCAGCAGAGACGTGTGCAGGTGGTTGGGGCCTGCCCCTGCGTGTCTGGGCTGCCGCCCACAGCCTCCGCTCAGGGGAAGCAGCCCCTGTGCCAAGACCTGCAGGAGGCGCGGGGCGTCCCTGCCTGGAAGCCAAGTGCACGGTCCGCTTGGAAGCGAGCCTCCTTGGGAAGAGTCGAGGGAGCCAAGCCGCGTGCAGCTGCAATCCCTGCTTGGGCCGAGCCGAGTGTGCCTCCAGGACAGCAGAGCTCCAGCTCTGCTCAGAGGCCGGATCTAGTCAAGTGCCTTGCGCGAGGCTGCTCTGCCCTGGGCGAGACTTGCCCAGGCTTGCCTCGCTGCTAGGCTTGCTGCCCAGGAAGGAGCAGGCTGTGCGATGCTGGGAGAGGCCACTGGCGCCTTCCTGGCCTCAGCTCCACTCCTGCCTTGCCTTTGCATCTAGGCCCCGGGCGTCCTTGGGGAAGGCTTAGGAGCCGGTGGCTTGCACACTGCCAAGCCCTCCAGCAGTGAGGCCTCTCGTAGAGGGCAGGGGAGGGCAAGTGCAGGGCTCCACCAGCGGTTGCTTGGCCGCCCAGACTCAGCGCCGCACGGAGAGCACAAGGCTCCCAGGTCCCCTGGCTGTGGTCTGCAGCCCCACACTCCCGGAGGCTGACTCCGTGGGCGCCCAGAAGGTGCCTGACAGACGTCATGTCCCTAGCGCTCTGCTCCCCAGCAGAGACGTGTGCAGGTGGTGGGGCCTGCCCCTGCGTGTCTGGGCTCCCGCCGGCAGCCCCAGCTCCAGGGAAGCAGCCCCTGAGCCAAGACCTGTAGGAGGCGCGGGGCGCCCCCGCCTGGAAGCCTGGTGCACAGCACGCGGGAAGCGAGCCTCCTCGGGAGAAGAGGAGGCAGCCCAGCTGCGTGCGTCTGCAATCACTCCTTGGGCGGAGCCCAGTGAGCCTCCAGTACGGCAGAGCTCCAGCTCTGCTCAGAGGGCCGATCTGGCAGAGTTGCTGGCGTGAGGCTGCTCTGCCCTGGGCGAGCCTTGCCCAGACTTGCCTCGCTGCTAGGCTTCCTGCCCGGGAAGGAGCAGGCTGCGCCAGACAGGCAGACGCTCCTGGCGCCTTCCTGGCCTCAGCTCCACTCCTGCCTTGCCTTTGCACCTAGTCCCCAGGCGTCCTTGCGGAGGGCTTAGGGGCCGGTGGGGTGCCCGCTGCCAAGCCCTCCAGCCGTGAGAGCTCTGTCATAGGGAAGGGAATGGCAAGTGCAGGGCTCCTCCAGCGCTCGCTTGGGCGCCCAGACTCAGCACAGCACGGAGAGCACCAGGCTTCCCAGGGCCCCTGGCTGTGGTCTGCAGCCCCACACACCCGGAGGCTGACTCCGTGAGCGCCCAGAAGGTGCCTGACAGACGTCATTTCCCTAGTGCTCTCCCCACCAGCAGAGACGTGTGCAGGTGGTTGGGGCCTGCCCCTGCGTGTCTGGGCTGCCGCCCACAGCCTCCGCTCAGGGGAAGCAGCCCCTGTGCCAAGACCTGCAGGAGGCGCGGGGCGTCCCTGCCTGGAAGCCAAGTGCACGGTCCGCTTGGAAGCGAGCCTCCTTGGGAAGAGTCGAGGGAGCCAAGCCGCGTGCAGCTGCAATCCCTGCTTGGGCCGAGCCGAGTGTGCCTCCAGGACAGCAGAGCTCCAGCTCTGCTCAGAGGCCGGATCTAGTCAAGTGCCTTGCGCGAGGCTGCTCTGCCCTGGGCGAGACTTGCCCAGGCTTGCCTCACTGCTAGGCTTGCTGCCCAGGAAGGAGCAGGCTGTGCGATGCTGGGAGAGGCCACTGGCGCCTTCCTGGCCTCAGCTCCACTCCTGCCTTGCCTTTGCATCTAGGCCCCGGGCGTCCTTGGGGAAGGCTTAGGAGCCGGTGGCTTGCACACTGCCAAGCCCTCCAGCAGTGAGGCCTCTCGTAGAGGGCAGGGGAGGGCAAGTGCAGGGCTCCACCAGCGGTTGCTTGGCCGCCCAGACTCAGCGCCGCACGGAGAGCACAAGGCTCCCAGGTCCCCTGGCTGTGGTCTGCAGCCCCACACTCCCGGAGGCTGACTCCGTGGGCGCCCAGAAGGTGCCTG
Source organism: Budorcas taxicolor (assembly GCF_023091745.1). NCBI lineage: Eukaryota > Metazoa > Chordata > Mammalia > Artiodactyla > Bovidae > Budorcas > Budorcas taxicolor. Next base: position 468,595 of record NW_026292709.1, on the reverse strand, counting down.
ACAGACGTCATGTCCCTAGCGCTCTGCTCCCCAGCAGAGACGTGTGCAGGTGGTGGGGCCTGCCCCTGCGTGTCTGGGCTCCCGCCGGCAGCCCCAGCTCCAGGGAAGCAGCCCCTGAGCCAAGACCTGTAGGAGGCGCGGGGCGCCCCCGCCTGGAAGCCTGGTGCACAGCACGCGGGAAGCGAGCCTCCTCGGGAGAAGAGGAGGCAGCCCAGCTGCGTGCGTCTGCAATCACTCCTTGGGCGGAGCCCAGTGAGCCTCCAGTACGGCAGAGCTCCAGCTCTGCTCAGAGGGCCGATCTGGCAGAGTTGCTGGCGTGAGGCTGCTCTGCCCTGCGCGAGCCTTGCCCAGACTTGCCTCGCTGCTAGGCTTCCTGCCCGGGAAGGAGCAGGCTGCGCCAGACAGGCAGACGCTCCTGGCGCCTTCCTGGCCTCAGCTCCACTCCTGCCTTGCCTTTGCACCTAGTCCCCAGGCGTCCTTGCGGAGGGCTTAGGGGCCGGTGGGGTGCCCGCTGCCAAGCCCTCCAGCCGTGAGAGCTCTGTCATAGGGAAGGGAATGGCAAGTGCAGGGCTCCTCCAGCGCTCGCTTGGGCGCCCAGACTCAGCACAGCACGGAGAGCACCAGGCTTCCCAGGGCCCCTGGCTGTGGTCTGCAGCCCCACACACCCGGAGGCTGACTCCGTGAGCGCCCAGAAGGTGCCTGACAGACGTCATTTCCCTAGTGCTCTCCCCACCAGCAGAGACGTGTGCAGGTGGTTGGGGCCTGCCCCTGCGTGTCTGGGCTGCCGCCCACAGCCTCCGCTCAGGGGAAGCAGCCCCTGTGCCAAGACCTGCAGGAGGCGCGGGGCGTCCCTGCCTGGAAGCCAAGTGCACGGTCCGCTTGGAAGCGAGCCTCCTTGGGAAGAGTCGAGGGAGCCAAGCCGCGTGCAGCTGCAATCCCTGCTTGGGCCGAGCCGAGTGTGCCTCCAGGACGGCAGAGCTCCAGCTCTGCTCAGAGGCCGGATCTAGTCAAGTGCCTTGCGCGAGGCTGCTCTGCCCTGGGCGAGACTTGCCCAGGCTTGCCTCGCTGCTAGGCTTGCTGCCCGGGAAGGAGCAGGCTGTGCGATGCTGGGAGAGGCCACTGGCGCCTTCCTGGCCTCAGCTCCACTCCTGCCTTGCCTTTGCATCTAGGCCCCGGGCGTCCTTGGGGAAGGCTTAGGAGCCGGTGGCTTGCACACTGCCAAGCCCTCCAGCAGTGAGGCCTCTCGTAGAGGGCAGGGGAGGGCAAGTGCAGGGCTCCACCAGCGGTTGCTTGGCCGCCCAGACTCAGCGCCGCACGGAGAGCACAAGGCTCCCAGGTCCCCTGGCTGTGGTCTGCAGCCCCACACTCCTGGAGGCTGACTCCGTGGGCGCCCAGAAGGTGCCTGACAGACGTCATGTCCCTAGCGCTCTGCTCCCCAGCAGAGACGTGTGCAGGTGGTGGGGCCTGCCCCTGCGTGTCTGGGCTCCCGCCGGCAGCCCCAGCTCCAGGGAAGCAGCCCCTGAGCCAAGACCTGTAGGAGGCGCGGGGCGCCCCCGCCTGGAAGCCTGGTGCACAGCACGCGGGAAGCCAGCCTCCTCGGGAGAAGAGGAGGCAGCCCAGCTGCGTGCGTCTGCAATCACTCCTTGGGCGGAGCCCAGTGAGCCTCCAGTACGGCAGAGCTCCAGCTCTGCTCAGAGGCCCGATCTGGCAGAGTTGCTGGCGTGAGGCTGCTCTGCCCTGGGCGAGCCTCGCCCAGACTTGCCTCGCTGCTAGGCTTCCTGCCCGGGAAGGAGCAGGCTGCGCCAGACAGGCAGACGCTCCTGGCGCCTTCCTGGCCTCAGCTCCACTCCTACCTTGCCTTTGCACCTAGTCCCCAGGCGTCCTTGCGGAGGGCTTAGGGGCCGGTGGGGTGCCCGCTGCCAAGCCCTCCAGCCGTGAGAGCTCTGTCATAGGGAAGGGAATGGCAAGTGCAGGGCTCCTCCAGCGCTCGCTTGGGCGCCCAGACTCAGCACAGCACGGAGAGCACCAGGCTTCCCAGGGCCCCTGGCTGTGGTCTGCAGCCCCACACACCCGGAGGCTGACTCCGTGAGCGCCCAGAAGGTGCCTGACAGACGTCATTTCCCTAGTGCTCTCCCCACCAGCAGAGACGTGTGCAGGTGGTTGGGGCCTGCCCCTGCGTGTCTGGGCTGCCGCCCACAGCCTCCACTCAGGGGAAGCAGCCCCTGTGCCAAGACCTGCAGGAGGCGCGGGGCGTCCCTGCCTGGAAGCCAAGTGCACGGTCCGCTTGGAAGCGAGCCTCCTTGGGAAGAGTCGAGGGAGCCAAGCCGCGTGCAGCTGCAATCCCTGCTTGGGCCGAGCCGAGTGTGCCTCCAGGACAGCAGAGCTCCAGCTCTGCTCAGAGGCCGGATCTAGTCAAGTGCCTTGCGCGAGGCTGCTCTGCCCTGGGCGAGACTTGCCCAGGCTTGCCTCGCTGCTAGGCTTGCTGCCCAGGAAGGAGCAGGCTGTGCGATGCTGGGAGAGGCCACTGGCGCCTTCCTGGCCTCAGCTCCACTCCTGCCTTGCCTTTGCATCTAGGCCCCGGGCGTCCTTGGGGAAGGCTTAGGAGCCGGTGGCTTGCACACTGCCAAGCCCTCCAGCAGTGAGGCCTCTCGTAGAGGGCAGGGGAGGGCAAGTGCAGGGCTCCACCAGCGGTTGCTTGGCCGCCCAGACTCAGCGCCGCACGGAGAGCACAAGGCTCCCAGGTCCCCTGGCTGTGGTCTGCAGCCCCACACTCCCGGAGGCTGACTCCGTGGGCGCCCAGAAGGTGCCTGACAGACGTCATGTCCCTAGCGCTCTGCTCCCCAGCAGAGACGTGTGCAGGTGGTGGGGCCTGCCCCTGCGTGTCTGGGCTCCCGCCGGCAGCCCCAGCTCCAGGGAAGCAGCCCCTGAGCCAAGACCTGTAGGAGGCGCGGGGCGCCCCCGCCTGGAAGCCTGGTGCACAGCACGCGGGAAGCGAGCCTCCTCGGGAGAAGAGGAGGCAGCCCAGCTGCGTGCGTCTGCAATCACTCCTTGGGCGGAGCCCAGTGAGCCTCCAGTACGGCAGAGCTCCAGCTCTGCTCAGAGGCCCGATCTGGCAGAGTTGCTGGCGTGAGGCTGCTCTGCCCTGGGCGAGCCTCGCCCAGACTTGCCTCGCTGCTAGGCTTCCTGCCCGGGAAGGAGCAGGCTGCGCCAGACAGGCAGACGCTCCTGGCGCCTTCCTGGCCTCAGCTCCACTCCTGCCTTGCCTTTGCACCTAGTCCCCAGGCGTCCTTGCGGAGGGCTTAGGGGCCGGTGGGGTGCCCGCTGCCAAGCCCTCCAGCCGTGAGAGCTCTGTCATAGGGAAGGGAATGGCAAGTGCAGGGCTCCTCCAGCGCTCGCTTGGGCGCCCAGACTCAGCACAGCACGGAGAGCACCAGGCTTCCCAGGGCCCCTGGCTGTGGTCTGCAGCCCCACACACCCGGAGGCTGACTCCGTGAGCGCCCAGAAGGTGTCTGACAGACGTCATTTCCCTAGTGCTCTCCCAACCAGCAGAGACGTGTGCAGGTGGTTGGGCCCTGCCCCTGCGTGTCTGGGCTGCCGCCCACAGCCTCCGCTCAGGGGAAGCAGCCCCTGTGCCAAGACCTGCAGGAGGCGCGGGGCGTCCCTGCCTGGAAGCCAAGTGCACAGTCCGCTTGGAAGCGAGCCTCCTTGGGAAGAGTCGAGGGAGCCAAGTCGCGTGCAGCTGCAATCCCTGCTTGGGCCGAGCCGAGTGTGCCTCCAGGACGGCAGAGTTCCATCTCTTTTCAGAGGCCAGATCTAGTCAAGTGCCTTGCGCGAGGCTGCTCTGCCCTGGGCGAGACTTGCCCACGCTTGCCTCGCTGCTAGGCTTGCTGCCCATGAAGGAGCAGGCTGTGCGATGCTGGGAGAGGCCACTGGCGCCTTCCTGGCCTCAGCTCCACTCCTGCCTTGCCTTTGCATCTAGGCCCCGGGCGTCCTTGGGGAAGGCTTAGGAGCCGGTGGCTTGCACACTGCCAAGCCCTCCAGCAGTGAGGCCTCTCGTAGAGGGCAGGGGAGGGCAAGTGCAGGGCTCCACCAGCGGTTGCTTGGCCGCCCAGACTCAGCGCCGCACGGAGAGCACAAGGCTCCCAGGTCCCCTGGCTGTGGTCTGCAGCCCCACACTCCCGGAGGCTGACTCCGTGGGCGCCCAGAAGGTGCCTGACAGACGTCATGTCCCTAGCGCTCTGCTCCCCAGCAGAGACGTGTGCAGGTGGTGGGGCCTGCCCCTGCGTGTCTGGGCTCCCGCCGGCAGCCCCAGCTCCAGGGAAGCAGCCCCTGAGCCAAGACCTGTAGGAGGCGCGGGGCGCCCCCGCCTGGAAGCCTGGTGCACAGCACGCGGGAAGCCAGCCTCCTCGGGAGAAGAGGAGGCAGCCCAGCTGCGTGCGTCTGCAATCACTCCTTGGGCGGAGCCCAGTGAGCCTCCAGTACGGCAGAGCTCCAGCTCTGCTCAGAGGCCCGATCTGGCAGAGTTGCTGGCGTGAGGCTGCTCTGCCCTGGGCGAGCCTCGCCCAGACTTGCCTCGCTGCTAGGCTTCCTGCCCGGGAAGGAGCAGGCTGCGCCAGACAGGCAGACGCTCCTGGCGCCTTCCTGGCCTCAGCTCCACTCCTGCCTTGCCTTTGCACCTAGTCCCCAGGCGTCCTTGCGGAGGGCTTAGGGGCCGGTGGGGTGCCCGCTGCCAAGCCCTCCAGCCGTGAGAGCTCTGTCATAGGGAAGGGAATGGCAAGTGCAGGGCTCCTCCAGCGCTCGCTTGGGCGCCCAGACTCAGCACAGCACGGAGAGCACCAGGCTTCCCAGGGCCCCTGGCTGTGGTCTGCAGCCCCACACACCCGGAGGCTGACTCCGTGAGCGCCCAGAAGGTGCCTGACAGACGTCATTTCCCTAGTGCTCTCCCCACCAGCAGAGACGTGTGCAGGTGGTTGGGGCCTGCCCCTGCGTGTCTGGGCTGCCGCCCACAGCCTCCGCTCAGGGGAAGCAGCCCCTGTGCCAAGACCTGCAGGAGGCGCGGGGCGTCCCTGCCTGGAAGCCAAGTGCACAGTCCGCTTGGAAGCGAGCCTCCTTGGGAAGAGTCGAGGGAGCCAAGTCGCGTGCAGCTGCAATCCCTGCTTGGGCCGAGCCGAGTGTGCCTCCAGGACGGCAGAGTTCCAGCTCTGTTCAGAGGCCAGATCTAGTCAAGTGCCTTGCGCGAGGCTGCTCTGCCCTGGGCGAGACTTGCCCACGCTTGCCTCGCTGCTAGGCTTGCTGCCCATGAAGGAGCAGGCTGTGCGATGCTGGGAGAGGCCACTGGCGCCTTCCTGGCCTCAGCTCCACTCCTGCCTTGGCTTTGCATCTAGGCCCCGGGCGTCCTTGGGGAAGGCTTAGGAGCCGGTGGCTTGCACACTGCCAAGCCCTCCAGCAGTGAGGCCTCTCGTAGAGGGCAGGGGAGGGCAAGTGCAGGGCTCCACCAGCGGTTGCTTGGCCGCCCAGACTCAGCGCCGCACGGAGAGCACAAGGCTCCCAGGTCCCCTGGCTGTGGTCTGCAGCCCCACACTCCCGGAGGCTGACTCCGTGGGCGCCCAGAAGGTGCCTGACAGACGTCATGTCCCTAGCGCTCTGCTCCCCAGCAGAGACGTGTGCAGGTGGTGGGGCCTGCCCCTGCGTGTCTGGGCTCCCGCCGGCAGCCCCAGCTCCAGGGAAGCAGCCCCTGAGCCAAGACCTGTAGGAGGCGCGGGGCGCCCCCGCCTGGAAGCCTGGTGCACAGCACGCGGGAAGCGAGCCTCCTCGGGAGAAGAGGAGGCAGCCCAGCTGCGTGCGTCTGCAATCACTCCTTGGGCGGAGCCCAGTGAGCCTCCAGTACGGCAGAGCTCCAGCTCTGCTCAGAGGCCCGATCTGGCAGAGTTGCTGGCGTGAGGCTGCTCTGCCCTGGGCGAGCCTCGCCCAGACTTGCCTCGCTGCTAGGCTTCCTGCCCGGGAAGGAGCAGGCTGCGCCAGACAGGCAGACGCTCCTGGCGCCTTCCTGGCCTCAGCTCCACTCCTGCCTTGCCTTTGCACCTAGTCCCCAGGCGTCCTTGCGGAGGGCTTAGGGGCCGGTGGGGTGCCCGCTGCCAAGCCCTCCAGCCGTGAGAGCTCTGTCATAGGGAAGGGAATGGCAAGTGCAGGGCTCCTCCAGCGCTCGCTTGGGCGCCCAGACTCAGCACAGCACGGAGAGCACCAGGCTTCCCAGGGCCCCTGGCTGTGGTCTGCAGCCCCACACACCCGGAGGCTGACTCCGTGAGCGCCCAGAAGGTGTCTGACAGACGTCATTTCCCTAGTGCTCTCCCCACCAGCAGAGACGTGTGCAGGTGGTTGGGCCCTGCCCCTGCGTGTCTGGGCTGCCGCCCACAGCCTCCGCTCAGGGGAAGCAGCCCCTGTGCCAAGACCTGCAGGAGGCGCGGGGCGTCCCTGCCTGGAAGCCAAGTGCACAGTCCGCTTGGAAGCGAGCCTCCTTGGGAAGAGTCGAGGGAGCCAAGTCGCGTGCAGCTGCAATCCCTGCTTGGGCCGAGCCGAGTGTGCCTCCAGGACGGCAGAGTTCCATCTCTTTTCAGAGGCCAGATCTAGTCAAGTGCCTTGCGCGAGGCTGCTCTGCCCTGGGCGAGACTTGCCCACGCTTGCCTCGCTGCTAGGCTTGCTGCCCATGTAGGAGCAGGCTGTGCGATGCTGGGAGAGGCCACTGGCGCCTTCCTGGCCTCAGCTCCACTCCTGCCTTGCCTTTGCATCTAGGCCCCGGGCGTCCTTGGGGAAGGCTTAGGAGCCGGTGGCTTGCACACTGCCAAGCCCTCCAGCAGTGAGGCCTCTCGTAGAGGACAGGGGAGGGCAAGTGCAGGGCTCCACCAGCGGTTGCTTGGCCGCCCAGACTCAGCGCCGCACGGAGAGCACAAGGCTCCCAGGTCCCCTGGCTGTGGTCTGCAGCCCCACACTCCCGGAGGCTGACTCCGTGGGCGCCCAGAAGGTGCCTGACAGACGTCATGTCCCTAGCGCTCTGCTCCCCAGCAGAGACGTGTGCAGGTGGTGGGGCCTGCCCCTGCGTGTCTGGGCTCCCGCCGGCAGCCCCAGCTCCAGGGAAGCAGCCCCTGAGCCAAGACCTGTAGGAGGCGCGGGGCGCCCCCGCCTGGAAGCCTGGTGCACAGCACGCGGGAAGCCAGCCTCCTCGGGAGAAGAGGAGGCAGCCCAGCTGCGTGCGTCTGCAATCACTCCTTGGGCGGAGCCCAGTGAGCCTCCAGTACGGCAGAGCTCCAGCTCTGCTCAGAGGCCCGATCTGGCAGAGTTGCTGGCGTGAGGCTGCTCTGCCCTGGGCGAGCCTCGCCCAGACTTGCCTCGCTGCTAGGCTTCCTGCCCGGGAAGGAGCAGGCTGCGCCAGACAGGCAGACGCTCCTGGCGCCTTCCTGGCCTCAGCTCCACTCCTGCCTTGCCTTTGCACCTAGTCCCCAGGCGTCCTTGCGGAGGGCTTAGGGGCCGGTGGGGTGCCCGCTGCCAAGCCCTCCAGCCGTGAGAGCTCTGTCATAGGGAAGGGAATGGCAAGTGCAGGGCTCCTCCAGCGCTCGCTTGGGCGCCCAGACTCAGCACAGCACGGAGAGCACCAGGCTTCCCAGGGCCCCTGGCTGTGGTCTGCAGCCCCACACACCCGGAGGCTGACTCCGTGAGCGCCCAGAAGGTGCCTGACAGACGTCATTTCCCTAGTGCTCTCCCCACCAGCAGAGACGTGTGCAGGTGGTTGGGGCCTGCCCCTGCGTGTCTGGGCTGCCGCCCACAGCCTCCGCTCAGGGGAAGCAGCCCCTGTGCCAAGACCTGCAGGAGGCGCGGGGCGTCCCTGCCTGGAAGCCAAGTGCACAGTCCGCTTGGAAGCGAGCCTCCTTGGGAAGAGTCGAGGGAGCCAAGTCGCGTGCAGCTGCAATCCCTGCTTGGGCCGAGCCGAGTGTGCCTCCAGGACGGCAGAGTTCCAGCTCTGTTCAGAGGCCAGATCTAGTCAAGTGCCTTGCGCGAGGCTGCTCTGCCCTGGGCGAGACTTGCCCACGCTTGCCTCGCTGCTAGGCTTGCTGCCCATGAAGGAGCAGGCTGTGCGATGCTGGGAGAGGCCACTGGCGCCTTCCTGGCCTCAGCTCCACTCCTGCCTTGGCTTTGCATCTAGGCCCCGGGCGTCCTTGGGGAAGGCTTAGGAGCCGGTGGCTTGCACACTGCCAAGCCCTCCAGCAGTGAGGCCTCTCGTAGAGGGCAGGGGAGGGCAAGTGCAGGGCTCCACCAGCGGTTGCTTGGCCGCCCAGACTCAGCGCCGCACGGAGAGCACAAGGCTCCCAGGTCCCCTGGCTGTGGTCTGCAGCCCCACACTCCCGGAGGCTGACTCCGTGGGCGCCCAGAAGGTGCCTGACAGACGTCATGTCCCTAGCGCTCTGCTCCCCAGCAGAGACGTGTGCAGGTGGTGGGGCCTGCCCCTGCGTGTCTGGGCTCCCGCCGGCAGCCCCAGCTCCAGGGAAGCAGCCCCTGAGCCAAGACCTGTAGGAGGCGCGGGGCGCCCCCGCCTGGAAGCCTGGTGCACAGCACGCGGGAAGCGAGCCTCCTCGGGAGAAGAGGAGGCAGCCCAGCTGCGTGCGTCTGCAATCACTCCTTGGGCGGAGCCCAGTGAGCCTCCAGTACGGCAGAGCTCCAGCTCTGCTCAGAGGCCCGATCTGGCAGAGTTGCTGGCGTGAGGCTGCTCTGCCCTGGGCGAGCCTCGCCCAGACTTGCCTCGCTGCTAGGCTTCCTGCCCGGGAAGGAGCAGGCTGCGCCAGACAGGCAGACGCTCCTGGCGCCTTCCTGGCCTCAGCTCCACTCCTGCCTTGCCTTTGCACCTAGTCCCCAGGCGTCCTTGCGGAGGGCTTAGGGGCCGGTGGGGTGCCCGCTGCCAAGCCCTCCAGCCGTGAGAGCTCTGTCATAGGGAAGGGAATGGCAAGTGCAGGGCTCCTCCAGCGCTCGCTTGGGCGCCCAGACTCAGCACAGCACGGAGAGCACCAGGCTTCCCAGGGCCCCTGGCTGTGGTCTGCAGCCCCACACACCCGGAGGCTGACTCCGTGAGCGCCCAGAAGGTGCCTGACAGACGTCATTTCCCTAGTGCTCTCCCCACCAGCAGAGACGTGTGCAGGTGGTTGGGGCCTGCCCCTGCGTGTCTGGGCTGCCGCCCACAGCCTCCGCTCAGGGGAAGCAGCCCCTGTGCCAAGACCTGCAGGAGGCGCGGGGCGTCCCTGCCTGGAAGCCAAGTGCACGGTCCGCTTGGAAGCGAGCCTCCTTGGGAAGAGTCGAGGGAGCCAAGTCGCGTGCAGCTGCAATCCCTGCTTGGGCCGAGCCGAGTGTGCCTCCAGGACGGCAGAGCTCCAGCTCTGCTCAGAGGCCGGATCTAGTCAAGTGCCTTGCGCGAGGCTGCTCTGCCCTGGGCGAGACTTGCCCAGGCTTGCCTCGCTGCTAGGCTTGCTGCCCGGGAAGGAGCAGGCTGTGCGATGCTGGGAGAGGCCACTGGCGCCTTCCTGGCCTCAGCTCCACTCCTGCCTTGCCTTTGCATCTAGGCCCCGGGCGTCCTTGGGGAAGGCTTAGGAGCCGGTGGCTTGCACACTGCCAAGCCCTCCAGCAGTGAGGCCTCTCGTAGAGGGCAGGGGAGGGCAAGTGCAGGGCTCCACCAGCGGTTGCTTGGCCGCCCAGACTCAGCGCCGCACGGAGAGCACAAGGCTCCCAGGTCCCCTGGCTGTGGTCTGCAGCCCCACACTCCCGGAGGCTGACTCCGTGGGCGCCCAGAAGGTGCCTGACAGACGTCATGTCCCTAGCGCTCTGCTCCCCAGCAGAGACGTGTGCAGGTGGTGGGGCCTGCCCCTGCGTGTCTGGGCTCCCGCCGGCAGCCCCAGCTCCAGGGAAGCAGCCCCTGAGCCAAGACCTGTAGGAGGCGCGGGGCGCCCCCGCCTGGAAGCCTGGTGCACAGCACGCGGGAAGCCAGCCTCCTCGGGAGAAGAGGAGGCAGCCCAGCTGCGTGCGTCTGCAATCACTCCTTGGGCGGAGCCCAGTGAGCCTCCAGTACGGCAGAGCTCCAGCTCTGCTCAGAGGCCCGATCTGGCAGAGTTGCTGGCGTGAGGCTGCTCTGCCCTGGGCGAGCCTCGCCCAGACTTGCCTCGCTGCTAGGCTTCCTGCCCGGGAAGGAGCAGGCTGCGCCAGACAGGCAGACGCTCCTGGCGCCTTCCTGGCCTCAGCTCCACTCCTGCCTTGCCTTTGCACCTAGTCCCCAGGCGTCCTTGCGGAGGGCTTAGGGGCCGGTGGGGTGCCCGCTGCCAAGCCCTCCAGCCGTGAGAGCTCTGTCATAGGGAAGGGAATGGCAAGTGCAGGGCTCCTCCAGCGCTCGCTTGGGCGCCCAGACTCAGCACAGCACGGAGAGCACCAGGCTTCCCAGGGCCCCTGGCTGTGGTCTGCAGCCCCACACACCCGGAGGCTGACTCCGTGAGCGCCCAGAAGGTGCCTGACAGACGTCATTTCCCTAGTGCTCTCCCCACCAGCAGAGACGTGTGCAGGTGGTTGGGGCCTGCCCCTGCGTGTCTGGGCTGCCGCCCACAGCCTCCGCTCAGGGGAAGCAGCCCCTGTGCCAAGACCTGCAGGAGGCGCGGGGCGTCCCTGCCTGGAAGCCAAGTGCACAGTCCGCTTGGAAGCGAGCCTCCTTGGGAAGAGTCGAGGGAGCCAAGTCGCGTGCAGCTGCAATCCCTGCTTGGGCCGAGCCGAGTGTGCCTCCAGGACGGCAGAGTTCCAGCTCTGTTCAGAGGCCAGATCTAGTCAAGTGCCTTGCGTGAGGCTGCTCTGCCCTGGGCGAGACTTGCCCACGCTTGCCTCGCTGCTAGGCTTGCTGCCCATGAAGGAGCAGGCTGTGCGATGCTGGGAGAGGCCACTGGCGCCTTCCTGGCCTCAGCTCCACTCCTGCCTTGGCTTTGCATCTAGGCCCCGGGCGTCCTTGGGGAAGGCTTAGGAGCCGGTGGCTTGCACACTGCCAAGCCCTCCAGCAGTGAGGCCTCTCGTAGAGGGCAGGGGAGGGCAAGTGCAGGGCTCCACCAGCGGTTGCTTGGCCGCCCAGACTCAGCGCCGCACGGAGAGCACAAGGCTCCCAGGTCCCCTGGCTGTGGTCTGCAGCCCCACACTCCCGGAGGCTGACTCCGTGGGCGCCCAGAAGGTGCCTGACAGACGTCATGTCCCTAGCGCTCTGCTCCCCAGCAGAGACGTGTGCAGGTGGTGGGGCCTGCCCCTGCGTGTCTGGGCTCCCGCCGGCAGCCCCAGCTCCAGGGAAGCAGCCCCTGAGCCAAGACCTGTAGGAGGCGCGGGGCGACCCCGCCTGGAAGCCTGGTGCACAGCACGCGGGAAGCGAGCCTCCTCGGGAGAAGAGGAGGCAGCCCAGCTGCGTGCGTCTGCAATCACTCCTTGGGCGGAGCCCAGTGAGCCTCCAGTACGGCAGAGCTCCAGCTCTGCTCAGAGGCCCGATCTGGCAGAGTTGCTGGCGTGAGGCTGCTCTGCCCTGGGCGAGCCTCGCCCAGACTTGCCTCGCTGCTAGGCTTCCTGCCCGGGAAGGAGCAGGCTGCGCGAGACAGGCAGACGCTCCTGGCGCCTTCCTGGCCTCAGCTCCACTCCTGCCTTGCCTTTGCACCTAGTCCCCAGGCGTCCTTGCGGAGGGCTTAGGGGCCGGTGGGGTGCCCGCTGCCAAGCCCTCCAGCCGTGAGAGCTCTGTCATAGGGAAGGGAATGGCAAGTGCAGGGCTCCTCCAGCGCTCGCTTGGGCGCCCAGACTCAGCACAGCACGGAGAGCACCAGGCTTCCCAGGGCCCCTGGCTGTGGTCTGCAGCCCCACACACCCGGAGGCTGACTCCGTGAGCGCCCAGAAGGTGTCTGACAGACGTCATTTCCCTAGTGCTCTCCCCACCAGCAGAGACGTGTGCAGGTGGTTGGGCCCTGCCCCTGCGTGTCTGGGCTGCCGCCCACAGCCTCCGCTCAGGGGAAGCAGCCCCTGTGCCAAGACCTGCAGGAGGCGCGGGGCGTCCCTGCCTGGAAGCCAAGTGCACAGTCCGCTTGGAAGCGAGCCTCCTTGGGAAGAGTCGAGGGAGCCAAGTCGCGTGCAGCTGCAATCCCTGCTTGGGCCGAGCCGAGTGTGCCTCCAGGACGGCAGAGTTCCATCTCTTTTCAGAGGCCAGATCTAGTCAAGTGCCTTGCGCGAGGCTGCTCTGCCCTGGGCGAGACTTGCCCACGCTTGCCTCGCTGCTAGGCTTGCTGCCCATGTAGGAGCAGGCTGTGCGATGCTGGGAGAGGCCACTGGCGCCTTCCTGGCCTCAGCTCCACTCCTGCCTTGCCTTTGCATCTAGGCCCCGGGCGTCCTTGGGGAAGGCTTAGGAGCCGGTGGCTTGCACACTGCCAAGCCCTCCAGCAGTGAGGCCTCTCGTAGAGGGCAGGGGAGGGCAAGTGCAGGGCTCCACCAGCGGTTGCTTGGCCGCCCAGACTCAGCGCCGCACGGAGAGCACAAGGCTCCCAGGTCCCCTGGCTGTGGTCTGCAGCCCCACACTCCCGGAGGCTGACTCCGTGGGCGCCCAGAAGGTGCCTGACAGACGTCATGTCCCTAGCGCTCTGCTCCCCAGCAGAGACGTGTGCAGGTGGTGGGGCCTGCCCCTGCGTGTCTGGGCTCCCGCCGGCAGCCCCAGCTCCAGGGAAGCAGCCCCTGAGCCAAGACCTGTAGGAGGCGCGGGGCGCCCCCGCCTGGAAGCCTGGTGCACAGCACGCGGGAAGCGAGCCTCCTCGGGAGAAGAGGAGGCAGCCCAGCTGCGTGCGTCTGCAATCACTCCTTGGGCGGAGCCCAGTGAGCCTCCAGTACGGCAGAGCTCCAGCTCTGCTCAGAGGCCCGATCTGGCAGAGTTGCTGGCGTGAGGCTGCTCTGCCCTGGGCGAGCCTCGCCCAGACTTGCCTCGCTGCTAGGCTTCCTGCCCGGGAAGGAGCAGGCTGCGCCAGACAGGCAGACGCTCCTGGCGCCTTCCTGGCCTCAGCTCCACTCCTGCCTTGCCTTTGCACCTAGTCCCCAGGCGTCCTTGCGGAGGGCTTAGGGGCCGGTGGGGTGCCCGCTGCCAAGCCCTCCAGCCGTGAGAGCTCTGTCATAGGGAAGGGAATGGCAAGTGCAGGGCTCCTCCAGCGCTCGCTTGGGCGCCCAGACTCAGCACAGCACGGAGAGCACCAGGCTTCCCAGGGCCCCTGGCTGTGGTCTGCAGCCCCACACACCCGGAGGCTGACTCCGTGAGCGCCCAGAAGGTGCCTGACAGACGTCATTTCCCTAGTGCTCTCCCCACCAGCAGAGACGTGTGCAGGTGGTTGGGGCCTGCCCCTGCGTGTCTGGGCTGCCGCCCACAGCCTCCGCTCAGGGGAAGCAGCCCCTGTGCCAAGACCTGCAGGAGGCGCGGGGCGTCCCTGCCTGGAAGCCAAGTGCACAGTCCGCTTGGAAGCGAGCCTCCTTGGGAAGAGTCGAGGGAGCCAAGTCGCGTGCAGCTGCAATCCCTGCTTGGGCCGAGCCGAGTGTGCCTCCAGGACGGCAGAGTTCCAGCTCTGTTCAGAGGCCAGATCTATTCAAGTGCCTTGCGCGAGGCTGCTCTGCCCTGGGCGAGACTTGCCCACGCTTGCCTCGCTGCTAGGCTTGCTGCCCATGAAGGAGCAGGCTGTGCGATGCTGGGAGAGGCCACTGGCGCCTTCCTGGCCTCAGCTCCACTCCTGCCTTGGCTTTGCATCTAGGCCCCGGGCGTCCTTGGGGAAGGCTTAGGAGCCGGTGGCTTGCACACTGCCAAGCCCTCCAGCAGTGAGGCCTCTCGTAGAGGGCAGGGGAGGGCAAGTGCAGGGCTCCACCAGCGGTTGCTTGGCCGCCCAGACTCAGCGCCGCACGGAGAGCACAAGGCTCCCAGGTCCCCTGGCTGTGGTCTGCAGCCCCACACTCCCGGAGGCTGACTCCGTGGGCGCCCAGAAGGTGCCTGACAGACGTCATGTCCCTAGCGCTCTGCTCCCCAGCAGAGACGTGTGCAGGTGGTGGGGCCTGCCCCTGCGTGTCTGGGCTCCCGCCGGCAGCCCCAGCTCCAGGGAAGCAGCCCCTGAGCCAAGACCTGTAGGAGGCGCGGGGCGCCCCCGCCTGGAAGCCTGGTGCACAGCACGCGGGAAGCGAGCCTCCTCGGGAGAAGAGGAGGCAGCCCAGCTGCGTGCGTCTGCAATCACTCCTTGGGCGGAGCCCAGTGAGCCTCCAGTACGGCAGAGCTCCAGCTCTGCTCAGAGGCCCGATCTGGCAGAGTTGCTGGCGTGAGGCTGCTCTGCCCTGGGCGAGCCTCGCCCAGACTTGCCTCGCTGCTAGGCTTCCTGCCCGGGAAGGAGCAGGCTGCGCCAGACAGGCAGACGCTCCTGGCGCCTTCCTGGCCTCAGCTCCACTCCTGCCTTGCCTTTGCACCTAGTCCCCAGGCGTCCTTGCGGAGGGCTTAGGGGCCGGTGGGGTGCCCGCTGCCAAGCCCTCCAGCCGTGAGAGCTCTGTCATAGGGAAGGGAATGGCAAGTGCAGGGCTCCTCCAGCGCTCGCTTGGGCGCCCAGACTCAGCACAGCACGGAGAGCACCAGGCTTCCCAGGGCCCCTGGCTGTGGTCTGCAGCCCCACACACCCGGAGGCTGACTCCGTGAGCGCCCAGAAGGTGCCTGACAGACGTCATTTCCCTAGTGCTCTCCCCACCAGCAGAGACGTGTGCAGGTGGTTGGGGCCTGCCCCTGCGTGTCTGGGCTGCCGCCCACAGCCTCCGCTCAGGGGAAGCAGCCCCTGTGCCAAGACCTGCAGGAGGCGCGGGGCGTCCCTGCCTGGAAGCCAAGTGCACGGTCCGCTTGGAAGCGAGCCTCCTTGGGAAGAGTCGAGGGAGCCAAGTCGCGTGCAGCTGCAATCCCTGCTTGGGCCGAGCCGAGTGTGCCTCCAGGACGGCAGAGCTCCAGCTCTGCTCAGAGGCCGGATCTAGTCAAGTGCCTTGCGCGAGGCTGCTCTGCCCTGGGCGAGACTTGCCCAGGCTTGCCTCGCTGCTAGGCTTGCTGCCCGGGAAGGAGCAGGCTGTGCGATGCTGGGAGAGGCCACTGGCGCCTTCCTGGCCTCAGCTCCACTCCTGCCTTGCCTTTGCATCTAGGCCCCGGGCGTCCTTGGGGAAGGCTTAGGAGCCGGTGGCTTGCACACTGCCAAGCCCTCCAGCAGTGAGGCCTCTCGTAGAGGGCAGGGGAGGGCAAGTGCAGGGCTCCACCAGCGGTTGCTTGGCCGCCCAGACTCAGCGCCGCACGGAGAGCACAAGGCTCCCAGGTCCCCTGGCTGTGGTCTGCAGCCCCACACTCCCGGAGGCTGACTCCGTGGGCGCCCAGAAGGTGCCTGACAGACGTCATGTCCCTAGCGCTCTGCTCCCCAGCAGAGACGTGTGCAGGTGGTGGGGCCTGCCCCTGCGTGTCTGGGCTCCCGCCGGCAGCCCCAGCTCCAGGGAAGCAGCCCCTGAGCCAAGACCTGTAGGAGGCGCGGGGCGCCCCCGCCTGGAAGCCTGGTGCACAGCACGCGGGAAGCCAGCCTCCTCGGGAGAAGAGGAGGCAGCCCAGCTGCGTGCGTCTGCAATCACTCCTTGGGCGGAGCCCAGTGAGCCTCCAGTACGGCAGAGCTCCAGCTCTGCTCAGAGGCCCGATCTGGCAGAGTTGCTGGCGTGAGGCTGCTCTGCCCTGGGCGAGCCTCGCCCAGACTTGCCTCGCTGCTAGGCTTCCTGCCCGGGAAGGAGCAGGCTGCGCCAGACAGGCAGACGCTCCTGGCGCCTTCCTGGCCTCAGCTCCACTCCTGCCTTGCCTTTGCACCTAGTCCCCAGGCGTCCTTGCGGAGGGCTTAGGGGCCGGTGGGGTGCCCGCTGCCAAGCCCTCCAGCCGTGAGAGCTCTGTCATAGGGAAGGGAATGGCAAGTGCAGGGCTCCTCCAGCGCTCGCTTGGGCGCCCAGACTCAGCACAGCACGGAGAGCACCAGGCTTCCCAGGGCCCCTGGCTGTGGTCTGCAGCCCCACACACCCGGAGGCTGACTCCGTGAGCGCCCAGAAGGTGCCTGACAGACGTCATTTCCCTAGTGCTCTCCCCACCAGCAGAGACGTGTGCAGGTGGTTGGGGCCTGCCCCTGCGTGTCTGGGCTGCCGCCCACAGCCTCCGCTCAGGGGAAGCAGCCCCTGTGCCAAGACCTGCAGGAGGCGCGGGGCGTCCCTGCCTGGAAGCCAAGTGCACGGTCCGCTTGGAAGCGAGCCTCCTTGGGAAGAGTCGAGGGAGCCAAGCCGCGTGCAGCTGCAATCCCTGCTTGGGCCGAGCCGAGTGTGCCTCCAGGACAGCAGAGCTCCAGCTCTGCTCAGAGGCCGGATCTAGTCAAGTGCCTTGCGCGAGGCTGCTCTGCCCTGGGCGAGACTTGCCCAGGCTTGCCTCGCTGCTAGGCTTGCTGCCCAGGAAGGAGCAGGCTGTGCGATGCTGGGAGAGGCCACTGGCGCCTTCCTGGCCTCAGCTCCACTCCTGCCTTGCCTTTGCATCTAGGCCCCGGGCGTCCTTGGGGAAGGCTTAGGAGCCGGTGGCTTGCACACTGCCAAGCCCTCCAGCAGTGAGGCCTCTCGTAGAGGGCAGGGGAGGGCAAGTGCAGGGCTCCACCAGCGGTTGCTTGGCCGCCCAGACTCAGCGCCGCACGGAGAGCACAAGGCTCCCAGGTCCCCTGGCTGTGGTCTGCAGCCCCACACTCCCGGAGGCTGACTCCGTGGGCGCCCAGAAGGTGCCTGACAGACGTCATGTCCCTAGCGCTCTGCTCCCCAGCAGAGACGTGTGCAGGTGGTGGGGCCTGCCCCTGCGTGTCTGGGCTCCCGCCAGCAGCCCCAGCTCCAGGGAAGCAGCCCCTGAGCCAAGACCTGTAGGAGGCGCGGGGCGCCCCCGCCTGGAAGCCTGGTGCACAGCACGCGGGAAGCGAGCCTCCTCGGGAGAAGAGGAGGCAGCCCAGCTGCGTGCGTCTGCAATCACTCCTTGGGCGGAGCCCAGTGAGCCTCCAGTACGGCAGAGCTCCAGCTCTGCTCAGAGGCCCGATCTGGCAGAGTTGCTGGCGTGAGGCTGCTCTGCCCTGGGCGAGCCTCGCCCAGACTTGCCTCGCTGCTAGGCTTCCTGCCCGGGAAGGAGCAGGCTGCGCCAGACAGGCAGACGCTCCTGGCGCCTTCCTGGCCTCAGCTCCACTCCTGCCTTGCCTTTGCACCTAGTCCCCAGGCGTCCTTGCGGAGGGCTTAGGGGCCGGTGGGGTGCCCGCTGCCAAGCCCTCCAGCCGTGAGAGCTCTGTCATAGGGAAGGGAATGGCAAGTGCAGGGCTCCTCCAGCGCTCGCTTGGGCGCCCAGACTCAGCACAGCACGGAGAGCACCAGGCTTCCCAGGGCCCCTGGCTGTGGTCTGCAGCCCCACACACCCGGAGGCTGACTCCGTGAGCGCCCAGAAGGTGTCTGACAGACGTCATTTCCCTAGTGCTCTCCCAACCAGCAGAGACGTGTGCAGGTGGTTGGGCCCTGCCCCTGCGTGTCTGGGCTGCTGCCCACAGCCTCCGCTCAGGGGAAGCAGCCCCTGTGCCAAGACCTGCAGGAGGCGCGGGGCGTCCCTGCCTGGAAGCCAAGTGCACAGTCCGCTTGGAAGCGAGCCTCCTTGGGAAGAGTCGAGGGAGCCAAGTCGCGTGCAGCTGCAATCCCTGCTTGGGCCGAGCCGAGTGTGCCTCCAGGACGGCAGAGTTCCATCTCTTTTCAGAGGCCAGATCTAGTCAAGTGACTTGCGCGAGGCTGCTCTGCCCTGGGCGAGACTTGCCCACGCTTGCCTCGCTGCTAGGCTTGCTGCCCATGAAGGAGCAGGCTGTGCGATGCTGGGAGAGGCCACTGGCGCCTTCCTGGCCTCAGCTCCACTCCTGCCTTGCCTTTGCATCTAGGCCCCGGGCGTCCTTGGGGAAGGCTTAGGAGCCGGTGGCTTGCACACTGCCAAGCCCTCCAGCAGTGAGGCCTCTCGTAGAGGGCAGGGGAGGGCAAGTGCAGGGCTCCACCAGCGGTTGCTTGGCCGCCCAGACTCAGCGCCGCACGGAGAGCACAAGGCTCCCAGGTCCCCTGGCTGTGGTCTGCAGCCCCACACTCCCGGAGGCTGACTCCGTGGGCGCCCAGAAGGTGCCTGACAGACGTCATGTCCCTAGCGCTCTGCTCCCCAGCAGAGACGTGTGCAGGTTGTGGGGCCTGCCCCTGCGTGTCTGGGCTCCCGCCGGCAGCCCCAGCTCCAGGGAAGCAGCCCCTGAGCCAAGACCTGTAGGAGGCGCGGGGCGCCCCCGCCTGGAAGCCTGGTGCACAGCACGCGGGAAGCGAGCCTCCTCGGGAGAAGAGGAGGCAGCCCAGCTGCGTGCGTCTGCAATCACTCCTTGGGCGGAGCCCAGTGAGCCTCCAGTACGGCAGAGCTCCAGCTCTGCTCAGAGGCCCGATCTGGCAGAGTTGCTGGCGTGAGGCTGCTCTGCCCTGGGCGAGCCTCGCCCAGACTTGCCTCGCTGCTAGGCTTCCTGCCCGGGAAGGAGCAGGCTGCGCCAGACAGGCAGACGCTCCTGGCGCCTTCCTGGCCTCAGCTCCACTCCTGCCTTGCCTTTGCACCTAGTCCCCAGGCGTCCTTGCGGAGGGCTTAGGGGCCGGTGGGGTGCCCGCTGCCAAGCCCTCCAGCCGTGAGAGCTCTGTCATAGGGAAGGGAATGGCAAGTGCAGGGCTCCTCCAGCGCTCGCTTGGGCGCCCAGACTCAGCACAGCACGGAGAGCACCAGGCTTCCCAGGGCCCCTGGCTGTGGTCTGCAGCCCCACACACCCGGAGGCTGACTCCGTGAGCGCCCAGAAGGTGCCTGACAGACGTCATTTCCCTAGTGCTCTCCCAACCAGCAGAGACGTGTGCAGGTGGTTGGGCCCTGCCCCTGCGTGTCTGGGCTGCCGCCCACAGCCTCCGCTCAGGGGAAGCAGCCCCTGTGCCAAGACCTGCAGGAGGCGCGGGGCGTCCCTGCCTGGAAGCCAAGTGCACAGTCCGCTTGGAAGCGAGCCTCCTTGGGAAGAGTCGAGGGAGCCAAGTCGCGTGCAGCTGCAATCCCTGCTTGGGCCGAGCCGAGTGTGCCTCCAGGACGGCAGAGTTCCATCTCTTTTCAGAGGCCAGATCTAGTCAAGTGCCTTGCGCGAGGCTGCTCTGCCCTGGGCGAGACTTGCCCACGCTTGCCTCGCTGCTAGGCTTGCTGCCCATGAAGGAGCAGGCTGTGCGATGCTGGGAGAGGCCACTGGCGCCTTCCTGGCCTCAGCTCCACTCCTGCCTTGCCTTTGCATCTAGGCCCCGGGCGTCCTTGGGGAAGGCTTAGGAGCCGGTGGCTTGCACACTGCCAAGCCCTCCAGCAGTGAGGCCTCTCGTAGAGGGCAGGGGAGGGCAAGTGCAGGGCTCCACCAGCGGTTGCTTGGCCGCCCAGACTCAGCGCCGCACGGAGAGCACAAGGCTCCCAGGTCCCCTGGCTGTGGTCTGCAGCCCCACACTCCCGGAGGCTGACTCCGTGGGCGCCCAGAAGGTGCCTGACAGACGTCATGTCCCTAGCGCTCTGCTCCCCAGCAGAGACGTGTGCAGGTTGTGGGGCCTGCCCCTGCGTGTCTGGGCTCCCGCCGGCAGCCCCAGCTCCAGGGAAGCAGCCCCTGAGCCAAGACCTGTAGGAGGCGCGGGGCGCCCCCGCCTGGAAGCCTGGTGCACAGCACGCGGGAAGCGAGCCTCCTCGGGAGAAGAGGAGGCAGCCCAGCTGCGTGCGTCTGCAATCACTCCTTGGGCGGAGCCCAGTGAGCCTCCAGTACGGCAGAGCTCCAGCTCTGCTCAGAGGCCCGATCTGGCAGAGTTGCTGGCGTGAGGCTGCTCTGCCCTGGGCGAGCCTCGCCCAGACTTGCCTCGCTGCTAGGCTTCCTGCCCGGGAAGGAGCAGGCTGCGCCAGACAGGCAGACGCTCCTGGCGCCTTCCTGGCCTCAGCTCCACTCCTGCCTTGCCTTTGCACCTAGTCCCCAGGCGTCCTTGCGGAGGGCTTAGGGGCCGGTGGGGTGCCCGCTGCCAAGCCCTCCAGCCGTGAGAGCTCTGTCATAGGGAAGGGAATGGCAAGTGCAGGGCTCCTCCAGCGCTCGCTTGGGCGCCCAGACTCAGCACAGCACGGAGAGCACCAGGCTTCCCAGGGCCCCTGGCTGTGGTCTGCAGCCCCACACACCCGGAGGCTGACTCCGTGAGCGCCCAGAAGGTGCCTGACAGACGTCATTTCCCTAGTGCTCTCCCCACCAGCAGAGACGTGTGCAGGTGGTTGGGGCCTGCCCCTGCGTGTCTGGGCTGCCGCCCACAGCCTCCGCTCAGGGGAAGCAGCCCCTGTGCCAAGACCTGCAGGAGGCGCGGGGCGTCCCTGCCTGGAAGCCAAGTGCACAGTCCGCTTGGAAGCGAGCCTCCTTGGGAAGAGTCGAGGGAGCCAAGTCGCGTGCAGCTGCAATCCCTGCTTGGGCCGAGCCGAGTGTGCCTCCAGGACGGCAGAGTTCCAGCTCTGTTCAGAGGCCAGATCTAGTCAAGTGCCTTGCGCGAGGCTGCTCTGCCCTGGGCGAGACTTGCCCACGCTTGCCTCGCTGCTAGGCTTGCTGCCCATGAAGGAGCAGGCTGTGCGATGCTGGGAGAGGCCACTGGCGCCTTCCTGGCCTCAGCTCCACTCCTGCCTTGGCTTTGCATCTAGGCCCCGGGCGTCCTTGGGGAAGGCTTAGGAGCCGGTGGCTTGCACACTGCCAAGCCCTCCAGCAGTGAGGCCTCTCGTAGAGGGCAGGGGAGGGCAAGTGCAGGGCTCCACCAGCGGTTGCTTGGCCGCCCAGACTCAGCGCCGCACGGAGAGCACAAGGCTCCCAGGTCCCCTGGCTGTGGTCTGCAGCCCCACACTCCCGGAGGCTGACTCCGTGGGCGCCCAGAAGGTGCCTGACAGACGTCATGTCCCTAGCGCTCTGCTCCCCAGCAGAGACGTGTGCAGGTGGTGGGGCCTGCCCCTGCGTGTCTGGGCTCCCGCCGGCAGCCCCAGCTCCAGGGAAGCAGCCCCTGAGCCAAGACCTGTAGGAGGCGCGGGGCGCCCCCGCCTGGAAGCCTGGTGCACAGCACACGGGAAGCGAGCCTCCTCGGGAGAAGAGGAGGCAGCCCAGCTGCGTGCGTCTGCAATCACTCCTTGGGCGGAGCCCAGTGAGCCTCCAGTACGGCAGAGCTCCAGCTCTGCTCAGAGGCCCGATCTGGCAGAGTTGCTGGCGTGAGGCTGCTCTGCCCTGGGCGAGCCTCGCCCAGACTTGCCTCGCTGCTAGGCTTCCTGCCCGGGAAGGAGCAGGCTGCGCCAGACAGGCAGACGCTCCTGGCGCCTTCCTGGCCTCAGCTCCACTCCTGCCTTGCCTTTGCACCTAGTCCCCAGGCGTCCTTGCGGAGGGCTTAGGGGCCGGTGGGGTGCCCGCTGCCAAGCCCTCCAGCCGTGAGAGCTCTGTCATAGGGAAGGGAATGGCAAGTGCAGGGCTCCTCCAGCGCTCGCTTGGGCGCCCAGACTCAGCACAGCACGGAGAGCACCAGGCTTCCCAGGGCCCCTGGCTGTGGTCTGCAGCCCCACACACCCGGAGGCTGACTCCGTGAGCGCCCAGAAGGTGCCTGACAGACGTCATTTCCCTAGTGCTCTCCCCACCAGCAGAGACGTGTGCAGGTGGTTGGGGCCTGCCCCTGCGTGTCTGGGCTGCCGCCCACAGCCTCCGCTCAGGGGAAGCAGCCCCTGTGCCAAGACCTGCAGGAGGCGCGGGGCGTCCCTGCCTGGAAGCCAAGTGCACGGTCCGCTTGGAAGCGAGCCTCCTTGGGAAGAGTCGAGGGAGCCAAGCCGCGTGCAGCTGCAATCCCTGCTTGGGCCGAGCCGAGTGTGCCTCCAGGACGGCAGAGCTCCAGCTCTGCTCAGAGGCCGGATCTAGTCAAGTGCCTTGCGCGAGGCTGCTCTGCCCTGGGCGAGACTTGCCCAGGCTTGCCTCGCTGCTAGGCTTGCTGCCCGGGAAGGAGCAGGCTGTGCGATGCTGGGAGAGGCCACTGGCGCCTTCCTGGCCTCAGCTCCACTCCTGCCTTGCCTTTGCATCTAGGCCCCGGGCGTCCTTGGGGAAGGCTTAGGAGCCGGTGGCTTGCACACTGCCAAGCCCTCCAGCAGTGAGGCCTCTCGTAGAGGGCAGGGGAGGGCAAGTGCAGGGCTCCACCAGCGGTTGCTTGGCCGCCCAGACTCAGCGCCGCACGGAGAGCACAAGGCTCCCAGGTCCCCTGGCTGTGGTCTGCAGCCCCACACTCCCGGAGGCTGACTCCGTGGGCGCCCAGAAGGTGCCTGACAGACGTCATGTCCCTAGCGCTCTGCTCCCCAGCAGAGACGTGTGCAGGTGGTGGGGCCTGCCCCTGCGTGTCTGGGCTCCCGCCGGCAGCCCCAGCTCCAGGGAAGCAGCCCCTGAGCCAAGACCTGTAGGAGGCGCGGGGCGCCCCCGCCTGGAAGCCTGGTGCACAGCACGCGGGAAGCCAGCCTCCTCGGGAGAAGAGGAGGCAGCCCAGCTGCGTGCGTCTGCAATCACTCCTTGGGCGGAGCCCAGTGAGCCTCCAGTACGGCAGAGCTCCAGCTCTGCTCAGAGGCCCGATCTGGCAGAGTTGCTGGCGTGAGGCTGCTCTGCCCTGGGCGAGCCTCGCCCAGACTTGCCTCGCTGCTAGGCTTCCTGCCCGGGAAGGAGCAGGCTGCGCCAGACAGGCAGACGCTCCTGGCGCCTTCCTGGCCTCAGCTCCACTCCTGCCTTGCCTTTGCACCTAGTCCCCAGGCGTCCTTGCGGAGGGCTTAGGGGCCGGTGGGGTGCCCGCTGCCAAGCCCTCCAGCCGTGAGAGCTCTGTCATAGGGAAGGGAATGGCAAGTGCAGGGCTCCTCCAGCGCTCGCTTGGGCGCCCAGACTCAGCACAGCACGGAGAGCACCAGGCTTCCCAGGGCCCCTGGCTGTGGTCTGCAGCCCCACACACCCGGAGGCTGACTCCGTGAGCGCCCAGAAGGTGTCTGACAGACGTCATTTCCCTAGTGCTCTCCCAACCAGCAGAGACGTGTGCAGGTGGTTGGGCCCTGCCCCTGCGTGTCTGGGCTGCCGCCCACAGCCTCCGCTCAGGGGAAGCAGCCCCTGTGCCAAGACCTGCAGGAGGCGCGGGGCGTCCCTGCCTGGAAGCCAAGTGCACAGTCCGCTTGGAAGCGAGCCTCCTTGGGAAGAGTCGAGGGAGCCAAGTCGCGTGCAGCTGCAATCCCTGCTTGGGCCGAGCCGAGTGTGCCTCCAGGACGGCAGAGTTCCATCTCTTTTCAGAGGCCAGATCTAGTCAAGTGCCTTGCGCGAGGCTGCTCTGCCCTGGGCGAGACTTGCCCACGCTTGCCTCGCTGCTAGGCTTGCTGCCCATGAAGGAGCAGGCTGTGCGATGCTGGGAGAGGCCACTGGCGCCTTCCTGGCCTCAGCTCCACTCCTGCCTTGCCTTTGCATCTAGGCCCCGGGCGTCCTTGGGGAAGGCTTAGGAGCCGGTGGCTTGCACACTGCCAAGCCCTCCAGCAGTGAGGCCTCTCGTAGAGGGCAGGGGAGGGCAAGTGCAGGGCTCCACCAGCGGTTGCTTGGCCGCCCAGACTCAGCGCCGCACGGAGAGCACAAGGCTCCCAGGTCCCCTGGCTGTGGTCTGCAGCCCCACACTCCCGGAGGCTGACTCCGTGGGCGCCCAGAAGGTGCCTGACAGACGTCATGTCCCTAGCGCTCTGCTCCCCAGCAGAGACGTGTGCAGGTTGTGGGGCCTGCCCCTGCGTGTCTGGGCTCCCGCCGGCAGCCCCAGCTCCAGGGAAGCAGCCCCTGAGCCAAGACCTGTAGGAGGCGCGGGGCGCCCCCGCCTGGAAGCCTGGTGCACAGCACGCGGGAAGCCAGCCTCCTCGGGAGAAGAGGAGGCAGCCCAGCTGCGTGCGTCTGCAATCACTCCTTGGGCGGAGCCCAGTGAGCCTCCAGTACGGCAGAGCTCCAGCTCTGCTCAGAGGCCCGATCTGGCAGAGTTGCTGGCGTGAGGCTGCTCTGCCCTGGGCGAGCCTCGCCCAGACTTGCCTCGCTGCTAGGCTTCCTGCCCGGGAAGGAGCAGGCTGCGCCAGACAGGCAGACGCTCCTGGCGCCTTCCTGGCCTCAGCTCCACTCCTGCCTTGCCTTTGCACCTAGTCCCCAGGCGTCCTTGCGGAGGGCTTAGGGGCCGGTGGGGTGCCCGCTGCCAAGCCCTCCAGCCGTGAGAGCTCTGTCATAGGGAAGGGAATGGCAAGTGCAGGGCTCCTCCAGCGCTCGCTTGGGCGCCCAGACTCAGCACAGCACGGAGAGCACCAGGCTTCCCAGGGCCCCTGGCTGTGGTCTGCAGCCCCACACACCCGGAGGCTGACTCCGTGAGCGCCCAGAAGGTGTCTGACAGACGTCATTTCCCTAGTGCTCTCCCAACCAGCAGAGACGTGTGCAGGTGGTTGGGCCCTGCCCCTGCGTGTCTGGGCTGCCGCCCACAGCCTCCGCTCAGGGGAAGCAGCCCCTGTGCCAAGACCTGCAGGAGGCGCGGGGCGTCCCTGCCTGGAAGCCAAGTGCACAGTCCGCTTGGAAGCGAGCCTCCTTGGGAAGAGTCGAGGGAGCCAAGTCGCGTGCAGCTGCAATCCCTGCTTGGGCCGAGCCGAGTGTGCCTCCAGGACGGCAGAGTTCCATCTCTTTTCAGAGGCCAGATCTAGTCAAGTGCCTTGCGCGAGGCTGCTCTGCCCTGGGCGAGACTTGCCCACGCTTGCCTCGCTGCTAGGCTTGCTGCCCATGAAGGAGCAGGCTGTGCGATGCTGGGAGAGGCCACTGGCGCCTTCCTGGCCTCAGCTCCACTCCTGCCTTGCCTTTGCATCTAGGCCCCGGGCGTCCTTGGGGAAGGCTTAGGAGCCGGTGGCTTGCACACTGCCAAGCCCTCCAGCAGTGAGGCCTCTCGTAGAGGGCAGGGGAGGGCAAGTGCAGGGCTCCACCAGCGGTTGCTTGGCCGCCCAGACTCAGCGCCGCACGGAGAGCACAAGGCTCCCAGGTCCCCTGGCTGTGGTCTGCAGCCCCACACTCCCGGAGGCTGACTCCGTGGGCGCCCAGAAGGTGCCTGACAGACGTCATGTCCCTAGCGCTCTGCTCCCCAGCAGAGACGTGTGCAGGTTGTGGGGCCTGCCCCTGCGTGTCTGGGCTCCCGCCGGCAGCCCCAGCTCCAGGGAAGCAGCCCCTGAGCCAAGACCTGTAGGAGGCGCGGGGCGCCCCCGCCTGGAAGCCTGGTGCACAGCACGCGGGAAGCCAGCCTCCTCGGGAGAAGAGGAGGCAGCCCAGCTGCGTGCGTCTGCAATCACTCCTTGGGCGGAGCCCAGTGAGCCTCCAGTACGGCAGAGCTCCAGCTCTGCTCAGAGGCCGATCTGGCAGAGTTGCTGGCGTGAGGCTGCTCTGCCCTGGGCGAGCCTCGCCCAGACTTGCCTCGCTGCTAGGCTTCCTGCCCGGGAAGGAGCAGGCTGCGCCAGACAGGCAGACGCTCCTGGCGCCTTCCTGGCCTCAGCTCCACTCCTGCCTTGCCTTTGCACCTAGTCCCCAGGCGTCCTTGCGGAGGGCTTAGGGGCCGGTGGGGTGCCCGCTGCCAAGCCCTCCAGCCGTGAGAGCTCTGTCATAGGGAAGGGAATGGCAAGTGCAGGGCTCCTCCAGCGCTCGCTTGGGCGCCCAGACTCAGCACAGCACGGAGAGCACCAGGCTTCCCAGGGCCCCTGGCTGTGGTCTGCAGCCCCACACACCCGGAGGCTGACTCCGTGAGCGCCCAGAAGGTGCCTGACAGACGTCATTTCCCTAGTGCTCTCCCCACCAGCAGAGACGTGTGCAGGTGGTTGGGGCCTGCCCCTGCGTGTCTGGGCTGCCGCCCACAGCCTCCGCTCAGGGGAAGCAGCCCCTGTGCCAAGACCTGCAGGAGGCGCGGGGCGTCCCTGCCTGGAAGCCAAGTGCACAGTCCGCTTGGAAGCGAGCCTCCTTGGGAAGAGTCGAGGGAGCCAAGTCGCGTGCAGCT
Source organism: Budorcas taxicolor (assembly GCF_023091745.1). Taxonomy (NCBI): domain Eukaryota; kingdom Metazoa; phylum Chordata; class Mammalia; order Artiodactyla; family Bovidae; genus Budorcas; species Budorcas taxicolor. The sequence continues at coordinate 442,375 of NW_026292709.1, read as the reverse complement.
GCAATCCCTGCTTGGGCCGAGCCGAGTGTGCCTCCAGGACGGCAGAGTTCCAGCTCTGTTCAGAGGCCAGATCTAGTCAAGTGCCTTGCGCGAGGCTGCTCTGCCCTGGGCGAGACTTGCCCACGCTTGCCTCGCTGCTAGGCTTGCTGCCCATGAAGGAGCAGGCTGTGCGATGCTGGGAGAGGCCACTGGCGCCTTCCTGGCCTCAGCTCCACTCCTGCCTTGGCTTTGCATCTAGGCCCCGGGCGTCCTTGGGGAAGGCTTAGGAGCCGGTGGCTTGCACACTGCCAAGCCCTCCAGCAGTGAGGCCTCTCGTAGAGGGCAGGGGAGGGCAAGTGCAGGGCTCCACCAGCGGTTGCTTGGCCGCCCAGACTCAGCGCCGCACGGAGAGCACAAGGCTCCCAGGTCCCCTGGCTGTGGTCTGCAGCCCCACACTCCCGGAGGCTGACTCCGTGGGCGCCCAGAAGGTGCCTGACAGACGTCATGTCCCTAGCGCTCTGCTCCCCAGCAGAGACGTGTGCAGGTGGTGGGGCCTGCCCCTGCGTGTCTGGGCTCCCGCCGGCAGCCCCAGCTCCAGGGAAGCAGCCCCTGAGCCAAGACCTGTAGGAGGCGCGGGGCGCCCCCGCCTGGAAGCCTGGTGCACAGCACGCGGGAAGCGAGCCTCCTCGGGAGAAGAGGAGGCAGCCCAGCTGCGTGCGTCTGCAATCACTCCTTGGGCGGAGCCCAGTGAGCCTCCAGTACGGCAGAGCTCCAGCTCTGCTCAGAGGCCCGATCTGGCAGAGTTGCTGGCGTGAGGCTGCTCTGCCCTGGGCGAGCCTCGCCCAGACTTGCCTCGCTGCTAGGCTTCCTGCCCGGGAAGGAGCAGGCTGCGCCAGACAGGCAGACGCTCCTGGCGCCTTCCTGGCCTCAGCTCCACTCCTGCCTTGCCTTTGCACCTAGTCCCCAGGCGTCCTTGCGGAGGGCTTAGGGGCCGGTGGGGTGCCCGCTGCCAAGCCCTCCAGCCGTGAGAGCTCTGTCATAGGGAAGGGAATGGCAAGTGCAGGGCTCCTCCAGCGCTCGCTTGGGCGCCCAGACTCAGCACAGCACGGAGAGCACCAGGCTTCCCAGGGCCCCTGGCTGTGGTCTGCAGCCCCACACACCCGGAGGCTGACTCCGTGAGCGCCCAGAAGGTGCCTGACAGACGTCATTTCCCTAGTGCTCTCCCCACCAGCAGAGACGTGTGCAGGTGGTTGGGGCCTGCCCCTGCGTGTCTGGGCTGCCGCCCACAGCCTCCGCTCAGGGGAAGCAGCCCCTGTGCCAAGACCTGCAGGAGGCGCGGGGCGTCCCTGCCTGGAAGCCAAGTGCACGGTCCGCTTGGAAGCGAGCCTCCTTGGGAAGAGTCGAGGGAGCCAAGCCGCGTGCAGCTGCAATCCCTGCTTGGGCCGAGCCGAGTGTGCCTCCAGGACGGCAGAGCTCCAGCTCTGCTCAGAGGCCGGATCTAGTCAAGTGCCTTGCGCGAGGCTGCTCTGCCCTGGGCGAGACTTGCCCAGGCTTGCCTCGCTGCTAGGCTTGCTGCCCGGGAAGGAGCAGGCTGTGCGATGCTGGGAGAGGCCACTGGCGCCTTCCTGGCCTCAGCTCCACTCCTGCCTTGCCTTTGCATCTAGGCCCCGGGCGTCCTTGGGGAAGGCTTAGGAGCCGGTGGCTTGCACACTGCCAAGCCCTCCAGCAGTGAGGCCTCTCGTAGAGGGCAGGGGAGGGCAAGTGCAGGGCTCCACCAGCGGTTGCTTGGCCGCCCAGACTCAGCGCCGCACGGAGAGCACAAGGCTCCCAGGTCCCCTGGCTGTGGTCTGCAGCCCCACACTCCCGGAGGCTGACTCCGTGGGCGCCCAGAAGGTGCCTGACAGACGTCATGTCCCTAGCGCTCTGCTCCCCAGCAGAGACGTGTGCAGGTGGTGGGGCCTGCCCCTGCGTGTCTGGGCTCCCGCCGGCAGCCCCAGCTCCAGGGAAGCAGCCCCTGAGCCAAGACCTGTAGGAGGCGCGGGGCGCCCCCGCCTGGAAGCCTGGTGCACAGCACGCGGGAAGCCAGCCTCCTCGGGAGAAGAGGAGGCAGCCCAGCTGCGTGCGTCTGCAATCACTCCTTGGGCGGAGCCCAGTGAGCCTCCAGTACGGCAGAGCTCCAGCTCTGCTCAGAGGCCCGATCTGGCAGAGTTGCTGGCGTGAGGCTGCTCTGCCCTGGGCGAGCCTCGCCCAGACTTGCCTCGCTGCTAGGCTTCCTGCCCGGGAAGGAGCAGGCTGCGCCAGACAGGCAGACGCTCCTGGCGCCTTCCTGGCCTCAGCTCCACTCCTGCCTTGCCTTTGCACCTAGTCCCCAGGCGTCCTTGCGGAGGGCTTAGGGGCCGGTGGGGTGCCCGCTGCCAAGCCCTCCAGCCGTGAGAGCTCTGTCATAGGGAAGGGAATGGCAAGTGCAGGGCTCCTCCAGCGCTCGCTTGGGCGCCCAGACTCAGCACAGCACGGAGAGCACCAGGCTTCCCAGGGCCCCTGGCTGTGGTCTGCAGCCCCACACACCCGGAGGCTGACTCCGTGAGCGCCCAGAAGGTGCCTGACAGACGTCATTTCCCTAGTGCTCTCCCCACCAGCAGAGACGTGTGCAGGTGGTTGGGGCCTGCCCCTGCGTGTCTGGGCTGCCGCCCACAGCCTCCGCTCAGGGGAAGCAGCCCCTGTGCCAAGACCTGCAGGAGGCGCGGGGCGTCCCTGCCTGGAAGCCAAGTGCACAGTCCGCTTGGAAGCGAGCCTCCTTGGGAAGAGTCGAGGGAGCCAAGTCGCGTGCAGCTGCAATCCCTGCTTGGGCCGAGCCGAGTGTGCCTCCAGGACGGCAGAGTTCCAGCTCTGTTCAGAGGCCAGATCTAGTCAAGTGCCTTGCGCGAGGCTGCTCTGCCCTGGGCGAGACTTGCCCACGCTTGCCTCGCTGCTAGGCTTGCTGCCCATGAAGGAGCAGGCTGTGCGATGCTGGGAGAGGCCACTGGCGCCTTCCTGGCCTCAGCTCCACTCCTGCCTTGGCTTTGCATCTAGGCCCCGGGCGTCCTTGGGGAAGGCTTAGGAGCCGGTGGCTTGCACACTGCCAAGCCCTCCAGCAGTGAGGCCTCTCGTAGAGGGCAGGGGAGGGCAAGTGCAGGGCTCCACCAGCGGTTGCTTGGCCGCCCAGACTCAGCGCCGCACGGAGAGCACAAGGCTCCCAGGTCCCCTGGCTGTGGTCTGCAGCCCCACACTCCCGGAGGCTGACTCCGTGGGCGCCCAGAAGGTGCCTGACAGACGTCATGTCCCTAGCGCTCTGCTCCCCAGCAGAGACGTGTGCAGGTGGTGGGGCCTGCCCCTGCGTGTCTGGGCTCCCGCCGGCAGCCCCAGCTCCAGGGAAGCAGCCCCTGAGCCAAGACCTGTAGGAGGCGCGGGGCGCCCCCGCCTGGAAGCCTGGTGCACAGCACGCGGGAAGCCAGCCTCCTCGGGAGAAGAGGAGGCAGCCCAGCTGCGTGCGTCTGCAATCACTCCTTGGGCGGAGCCCAGTGAGCCTCCAGTACGGCAGAGCTCCAGCTCTGCTCAGAGGCCCGATCTGGCAGAGTTGCTGGCGTGAGGCTGCTCTGCCCTGGGCGAGCCTCGCCCAGACTTGCCTCGCTGCTAGGCTTCCTGCCCGGGAAGGAGCAGGCTGCGCCAGACAGGCAGACGCTCCTGGCGCCTTCCTGGCCTCAGCTCCACTCCTGCCTTGCCTTTGCACCTAGTCCCCAGGCGTCCTTGCGGAGGGCTTAGGGGCCGGTGGGGTGCCCGCTGCCAAGCCCTCCAGCCGTGAGAGCTCTGTCATAGGGAAGGGAATGGCAAGTGCAGGGCTCCTCCAGCGCTCGCTTGGGCGCCCAGACTCAGCACAGCACGGAGAGCACCAGGCTTCCCAGGGCCCCTGGCTGTGGTCTGCAGCCCCACACACCCGGAGGCTGACTCCGTGAGCGCCCAGAAGGTGCCTGACAGACGTCATTTCCCTAGTGCTCTCCCCACCAGCAGAGACGTGTGCAGGTGGTTGGGGCCTGCCCCTGCGTGTCTGGGCTGCCGCCCACAGCCTCCGCTCAGGGGAAGCAGCCCCTGTGCCAAGACCTGCAGGAGGCGCGGGGCGTCCCTGCCTGGAAGCCAAGTGCACGGTCCGCTTGGAAGCGAGCCTCCTTGGGAAGAGTCGAGGGAGCCAAGCCGCGTGCAGCTGCAATCCCTGCTTGGGCCGAGCCGAGTGTGCCTCCAGGACGGCAGAGCTCCAGCTCTGCTCAGAGGCCGGATCTAGTCAAGTGCCTTGCGCGAGGCTGCTCTGCCCTGGGCGAGACTTGCCCAGGCTTGCCTCGCTGCTAGGCTTGCTGCCCGGGAAGGAGCAGGCTGTGCGATGCTGGGAGAGGCCACTGGCGCCTTCCTGGCCTCAGCTCCACTCCTGCCTTGCCTTTGCATCTAGGCCCCGGGCGTCCTTGGGGAAGGCTTAGGAGCCGGTGGCTTGCACACTGCCAAGCCCTCCAGCAGTGAGGCCTCTCGTAGAGGGCAGGGGAGGGCAAGTGCAGGGCTCCACCAGCGGTTGCTTGGCCGCCCAGACTCAGCGCCGCACGGAGAGCACAAGGCTCCCAGGTCCCCTGGCTGTGGTCTGCAGCCCCACACTCCCGGAGGCTGACTCCGTGGGCGCCCAGAAGGTGCCTGACAGACGTCATGTCCCTAGCGCTCTGCTCCCCAGCAGAGACGTGTGCAGGTGGTGGGGCCTGCCCCTGCGTGTCTGGGCTCCCGCCGGCAGCCCCAGCTCCAGGGAAGCAGCCCCTGAGCCAAGACCTGTAGGAGGCGCGGGGCGCCCCCGCCTGGAAGCCTGGTGCACAGCACGCGGGAAGCCAGCCTCCTCGGGAGAAGAGGAGGCAGCCCAGCTGCGTGCGTCTGCAATCACTCCTTGGGCGGAGCCCAGTGAGCCTCCAGTACGGCAGAGCTCCAGCTCTGCTCAGAGGCCCGATCTGGCAGAGTTGCTGGCGTGAGGCTGCTCTGCCCTGGGCGAGCCTCGCCCAGACTTGCCTCGCTGCTAGGCTTCCTGCCCGGGAAGGAGCAGGCTGCGCCAGACAGGCCGACGCTCCTGGCGCCTTCCTGGCCTCAGCTCCACTCCTGCCTTGCCTTTGCACCTAGTCCCCAGGCGTCCTTGCGGAGGGCTTAGGGGCCGGTGGGGTGCCCGCTGCCAAGCCCTCCAGCCGTGAGAGCTCTGTCATAGGGAAGGGAATGGCAAGTGCAGGGCTCCTCCAGCGCTCGCTTGGGCGCCCAGACTCAGCACAGCACGGAGAGCACCAGGCTTCCCAGGGCCCCTGGCTGTGGTCTGCAGCCCCACACACCCGGAGGCTGACTCCGTGAGCGCCCAGAAGGTGCCTGACAGACGTCATTTCCCTAGTGCTCTCCCCACCAGCAGAGACGTGTGCAGGTGGTTGGGGCCTGCCCCTGCGTGTCTGGGCTGCCGCCCACAGCCTCCGCTCAGGGGAAGCAGCCCCTGTGCCAAGACCTGCAGGAGGCGCGGGGCGTCCCTGCCTGGAAGCCAAGTGCACGGTCCGCTTGGAAGCGAGCCTCCTTGGGAAGAGTCGAGGGAGCCAAGCCGCGTGCAGCTGCAATCCCTGCTTGGGCCGAGCCGAGTGTGCCTCCAGGACAGCAGAGCTCCAGCTCTGCTCAGAGGCCGGATCTAGTCAAGTGCCTTGCGCGAGGCTGCTCTGCCCTGGGCGAGACTTGCCCAGGCTTGCCTCGCTGCTAGGCTTGCTGCCCAGGAAGGAGCAGGCTGTGCGATGCTGGGAGAGGCCACTGGCGCCTTCCTGGCCTCAGCTCCACTCCTGCCTTGCCTTTGCATCTAGGCCCCGGGCGTCCTTGGGGAAGGCTTAGGAGCCGGTGGCTTGCACACTGCCAAGCCCTCCAGCAGTGAGGCCTCTCGTAGAGGGCAGGGGAGGGCAAGTGCAGGGCTCCACCAGCGGTTGCTTGGCCGCCCAGACTCAGCGCCGCACGGAGAGCACAAGGCTCCCAGGTCCCCTGGCTGTGGTCTGCAGCCCCACACTCCCGGAGGCTGACTCCGTGGGCGCCCAGAAGGTGCCTGACAGACGTCATGTCCCTAGCGCTCTGCTCCCCAGCAGAGACGTGTGCAGGTGGTGGGGCCTGCCCCTGCGTGTCTGGGCTCCCGCCGGCAGCCCCAGCTCCAGGGAAGCAGCCCCTGAGCCAAGACCTGTAGGAGGCGCGGGGCGCCCCCGCCTGGAAGCCTGGTGCACAGCACGCGGGAAGCGAGCCTCCTCGGGAGAAGAGGAGGCAGCCCAGCTGCGTGCGTCTGCAATCACTCCTTGGGCGGAGCCCAGTGAGCCTCCAGTACGGCAGAGCTCCAGCTCTGCTCAGAGGCCCGATCTGGCAGAGTTGCTGGCGTGAGGCTGCTCTGCCCTGGGCGAGCCTCGCCCAGACTTGCCTCGCTGCTAGGCTTCCTGCCCGGGAAGGAGCAGGCTGCGCCAGACAGGCAGACGCTCCTGGCGCCTTCCTGGCCTCAGCTCCACTCCTGCCTTGCCTTTGCACCTAGTCCCCAGGCGTCCTTGCGGAGGGCTTAGGGGCCGGTGGGGTGCCCGCTGCCAAGCCCTCCAGCCGTGAGAGCTCTGTCATAGGGAAGGGAATGGCAAGTGCAGGGCTCCTCCAGCGCTCGCTTGGGCGCCCAGACTCAGCACAGCACGGAGAGCACCAGGCTTCCCAGGGCCCCTGGCTGTGGTCTGCAGCCCCACACACCCGGAGGCTGACTCCGTGAGCGCCCAGAAGGTGTCTGACAGACGTCATTTCCCTAGTGCTCTCCCAACCAGCAGAGACGTGTGCAGGTGGTTGGGCCCTGCCCCTGCGTGTCTGGGCTGCCGCCCACAGCCTCCGCTCAGGGGAAGCAGCCCCTGTGCCAAGACCTGCAGGAGGCGCGGGGCGTCCCTGCCTGGAAGCCAAGTGCACAGTCCGCTTGGAAGCGAGCCTCCTTGGGAAGAGTCGAGGGAGCCAAGTCGCGTGCAGCTGCAATCCCTGCTTGGGCCGAGCCGAGTGTGCCTCCAGGACGGCAGAGTTCCATCTCTTTTCAGAGGCCAGATCTAGTCAAGTGCCTTGCGCGAGGCTGCTCTGCCCTGGGCGAGACTTGCCCACGCTTGCCTCGCTGCTAGGCTTGCTGCCCATGAAGGAGCAGGCTGTGCGATGCTGGGAGAGGCCACTGGCGCCTTCCTGGCCTCAGCTCCACTCCTGCCTTGCCTTTGCATCTAGGCCCCGGGCGTCCTTGGGGAAGGCTTAGGAGCCGGTGGCTTGCACACTGCCAAGCCCTCCAGCAGTGAGGCCTCTCGTAGAGGGCAGGGGAGGGCAAGTGCAGGGCTCCACCAGCGGTTGCTTGGCCGCCCAGACTCAGCGCCGCACGGAGAGCACAAGGCTCCCAGGTCCCCTGGCTGTGGTCTGCAGCCCCACACTCCCGGAGGCTGACTCCGTGGGCGCCCAGAAGGTGCCTGACAGACGTCATGTCCCTAGCGCTCTGCTCCCCAGCAGAGACGTGTGCAGGTTGTGGGGCCTGCCCCTGCGTGTCTGGGCTCCCGCCGGCAGCCCCAGCTCCAGGGAAGCAGCCCCTGAGCCAAGACCTGTAGGAGGCGCGGGGCGCCCCCGCCTGGAAGCCTGGTGCACAGCACGCGGGAAGCGAGCCTCCTCGGGAGAAGAGGAGGCAGCCCAGCTGCGTGCGTCTGCAATCACTCCTTGGGCGGAGCCCAGTGAGCCTCCAGTACGGCAGAGCTCCAGCTCTGCTCAGAGGCCCGATCTGGCAGAGTTGCTGGCGTGAGGCTGCTCTGCCCTGGGCGAGCCTCGCCCAGACTTGCCTCGCTGCTAGGCTTCCTGCCCGGGAAGGAGCAGGCTGCGCCAGACAGGCAGACGCTCCTGGCGCCTTCCTGGCCTCAGCTCCACTCCTGCCTTGCCTTTGCACCTAGTCCCCAGGCGTCCTTGCGGAGGGCTTAGGGGCCGGTGGGGTGCCCGCTGCCAAGCCCTCCAGCCGTGAGAGCTCTGTCATAGGGAAGGGAATGGCAAGTGCAGGGCTCCTCCAGCGCTCGCTTGGGCGCCCAGACTCAGCACAGCACGGAGAGCACCAGGCTTCCCAGGGCCCCTGGCTGTGGTCTGCAGCCCCACACACCCGGAGGCTGACTCCGTGAGCGCCCAGAAGGTGTCTGACAGACGTCATTTCCCTAGCGCTCTCCCAACCAGCAGAGACGTGTGCAGGTGGTTGGGCCCTGCCCCTGCGTGTCTGGGCTGCCGCCCACAGCCTCCGCTCAGGGGAAGCAGCCCCTGTGCCAAGACCTGCAGGAGGCGCGGGGCGTCCCTGCCTGGAAGCCAAGTGCACAGTCCGCTTGGAAGCGAGCCTCCTTGGGAAGAGTCGAGGGAGCCAAGTCGCGTGCAGCTGCAATCCCTGCTTGGGCCGAGCCGAGTGTGCCTCCAGGACGGCAGAGTTCCATCTCTTTTCAGAGGCCAGATCTAGTCAAGTGCCTTGCGCGAGGCTGCTCTGCCCTGGGCGAGACTTGCCCACGCTTGCCTCGCTGCTAGGCTTGCTGCCCATGAAGGAGCAGGCTGTGCGATGCTGGGAGAGGCCACTGGCGCCTTCCTGGCCTCAGCTCCACTCCTGCCTTGCCTTTGCATCTAGGCCCCGGGCGTCCTTGGGGAAGGCTTAGGAGCCGGTGGCTTGCACACTGCCAAGCCCTCCAGCAGTGAGGCCTCTCGTAGAGGGCAGGGGAGGGCAAGTGCAGGGCTCCACCAGCGGTTGCTTGGCCGCCCAGACTCAGCGCCGCACGGAGAGCACAAGGCTCCCAGGTCCCCTGGCTGTGGTCTGCAGCCCCACACTCCCGGAGGCTGACTCCGTGGGCGCCCAGAAGGTGCCTGACAGACGTCATGTCCCTAGCGCTCTGCTCCCCAGCAGAGACGTGTGCAGGTTGTGGGGCCTGCCCCTGCGTGTCTGGGCTCCCGCCGGCAGCCCCAGCTCCAGGGAAGCAGCCCCTGAGCCAAGACCTGTAGGAGGCGCGGGGCGCCCCCGCCTGGAAGCCTGGTGCACAGCACGCGGGAAGCGAGCCTCCTCGGGAGAAGAGGAGGCAGCCCAGCTGCGTGCGTCTGCAATCACTCCTTGGGCGGAGCCCAGTGAGCCTCCAGTACGGCAGAGCTCCAGCTCTGCTCAGAGGCCCGATCTGGCAGAGTTGCTGGCGTGAGGCTGCTCTGCCCTGGGCGAGCCTCGCCCAGACTTGCCTCGCTGCTAGGCTTCCTGCCCGGGAAGGAGCAGGCTGCGCCAGACAGGCAGACGCTCCTGGCGCCTTCCTGGCCTCAGCTCCACTCCTGCCTTGCCTTTGCACCTAGTCCCCAGGCGTCCTTGCGGAGGGCTTAGGGGCCGGTGGGGTGCCCGCTGCCAAGCCCTCCAGCCGTGAGAGCTCTGTCATAGGGAAGGGAATGGCAAGTGCAGGGCTCCTCCAGCGCTCGCTTGGGCGCCCAGACTCAGCACAGCACGGAGAGCACCAGGCTTCCCAGGGCCCCTGGCTGTGGTCTGCAGCCCCACACACCCGGAGGCTGACTCCGTGAGCGCCCAGAAGGTGCCTGACAGACGTCATTTCCCTAGTGCTCTCCCCACCAGCAGAGACGTGTGCAGGTGGTTGGGGCCTGCCCCTGCGTGTCTGGGCTGCCGCCCACAGCCTCCGCTCAGGGGAAGCAGCCCCTGTGCCAAGACCTGCAGGAGGCGCGGGGCGTCCCTGCCTGGAAGCCAAGTGCACAGTCCGCTTGGAAGCGAGCCTCCTTGGGAAGAGTCGAGGGAGCCAAGTCGCGTGCAGCTGCAATCCCTGCTTGGGCCGAGCCGAGTGTGCCTCCAGGACGGCAGAGTTCCAGCTCTGTTCAGAGGCCAGATCTAGTCAAGTGCCTTGCGCGAGGCTGCTCTGCCCTGGGCGAGACTTGCCCACACTTGCCTCGCTGCTAGGCTTGCTGCCCATGAAGGAGCAGGCTGTGCGATGCTGGGAGAGGCCACTGGCGCCTTCCTGGCCTCAGCTCCACTCCTGCCTTGGCTTTGCATCTAGGCCCCGGGCGTCCTTGGGGAAGGCTTAGGAGCCGGTGGCTTGCACACTGCCAAGCCCTCCAGCAGTGAGGCCTCTCGTAGAGGGCAGGGGAGGGCAAGTGCAGGGCTCCACCAGCGGTTGCTTGGCCGCCCAGACTCAGCGCCGCACGGAGAGCACAAGGCTCCCAGGTCCCCTGGCTGTGGTCTGCAGCCCCACACTCCCGGAGGCTGACTCCGTGGGCGCCCAGAAGGTGCCTGACAGACGTCATGTCCCTAGCGCTCTGCTCCCCAGCAGAGACGTGTGCAGGTGGTGGGGCCTGCCCCTGCGTGTCTGGGCTCCCGCCGGCAGCCCCAGCTCCAGGGAAGCAGCCCCTGAGCCAAGACCTGTAGGAGGCGCGGGGCGCCCCCGCCTGGAAGCCTGGTGCACAGCACGCGGGAAGCCAGCCTCCTCGGGAGAAGAGGAGGCAGCCCAGCTGCGTGCGTCTGCAATCACTCCTTGGGCGGAGCCCAGTGAGCCTCCAGTACGGCAGAGCTCCAGCTCTGCTCAGAGGCCCGATCTGGCAGAGTTGCTGGCGTGAGGCTGCTCTGCCCTGGGCGAGCCTCGCCCAGACTTGCCTCGCTGCTAGGCTTCCTGCCCGGGAAGGAGCAGGCTGCGCCAGACAGGCAGACGCTCCTGGCGCCTTCCTGGCCTCAGCTCCACTCCTGCCTTGCCTTTGCACCTAGTCCCCAGGCGTCCTTGCGGAGGGCTTAGGGGCCGGTGGGGTGCCCGCTGCCAAGCCCTCCAGCCGTGAGAGCTCTGTCATAGGGAAGGGAATGGCAAGTGCAGGGCTCCTCCAGCGCTCGCTTGGGCGCCCAGACTCAGCACAGCACGGAGAGCACCAGGCTTCCCAGGGCCCCTGGCTGTGGTCTGCAGCCCCACACACCCGGAGGCTGACTCCGTGAGCGCCCAGAAGGTGCCTGACAGACGTCATTTCCCTAGTGCTCTCCCCACCAGCAGAGACGTGTGCAGGTGGTTGGGGCCTGCCCCTGCGTGTCTGGGCTGCCGCCCACAGCCTCCGCTCAGGGGAAGCAGCCCCTGTGCCAAGACCTGCAGGAGGCGCGGGGCGTCCCTGCCTGGAAGCCAAGTGCACGGTCCGCTTGGAAGCGAGCCTCCTTGGGAAGAGTCGAGGGAGCCAAGTCGCGTGCAGCTGCAATCCCTGCTTGGGCCGAGCCGAGTGTGCCTCCAGGACGGCAGAGCTCCAGCTCTGCTCAGAGGCCGGATCTAGTCAAGTGCCTTGCGCGAGGCTGCTCTGCCCTGGGCGAGACTTGCCCAGGCTTGCCTCGCTGCTAGGCTTGCTGCCCGGGAAGGAGCAGGCTGTGCGATGCTGGGAGAGGCCACTGGCGCCTTCCTGGCCTCAGCTCCACTCCTGCCTTGCCTTTGCATCTAGGCCCCGGGCGTCCTTGGGGAAGGCTTAGGAGCCGGTGGCTTGCACACTGCCAAGCCCTCCAGCAGTGAGGCCTCTCGTAGAGGGCAGGGGAGGGCAAGTGCAGGGCTCCACCAGCGGTTGCTTGGCCGCCCAGACTCAGCGCCGCACGGAGAGCACAAGGCTCCCAGGTCCCCTGGCTGTGGTCTGCAGCCCCACACTCCCGGAGGCTGACTCCGTGGGCGCCCAGAAGGTGCCTGACAGACGTCATGTCCCTAGCGCTCTGCTCCCCAGCAGAGACGTGTGCAGGTGGTGGGGCCTGCCCCTGCGTGTCTGGGCTCCCGCCGGCAGCCCCAGCTCCAGGGAAGCAGCCCCTGAGCCAAGACCTGTAGGAGGCGCGGGGCGCCCCCGCCTGGAAGCCTGGTGCACAGCACGCGGGAAGCCAGCCTCCTCGGGAGAAGAGGAGGCAGCCCAGCTGCGTGCGTCTGCAATCACTCCTTGGGCGGAGCCCAGTGAGCCTCCAGTACGGCAGAGCTCCAGCTCTGCTCAGAGGCCCGATCTGGCAGAGTTGCTGGCGTGAGGCTGCTCTGCCCTGGGCGAGCCTCGCCCAGACTTGCCTCGCTGCTAGGCTTCCTGCCCGGGAAGGAGCAGGCTGCGCCAGACAGGCAGACGCTCCTGGCGCCTTCCTGGCCTCAGCTCCACTCCTGCCTTGCCTTTGCACCTAGTCCCCAGGCGTCCTTGCGGAGGGCTTAGGGGCCGGTGGGGTGCCCGCTGCCAAGCCCTCCAGCCGTGAGAGCTCTGTCATAGGGAAGGGAATGGCAAGTGCAGGGCTCCTCCAGCGCTCGCTTGGGCGCCCAGACTCAGCACAGCACGGAGAGCACCAGGCTTCCCAGGGCCCCTGGCTGTGGTCTGCAGCCCCACACACCCGGAGGCTGACTCCGTGAGCGCCCAGAAGGTGCCTGACAGACGTCATTTCCCTAGTGCTCTCCCCACCAGCAGAGACGTGTGCAGGTGGTTGGGGCCTGCCCCTGCGTGTCTGGGCTGCCGCCCACAGCCTCCGCTCAGGGGAAGCAGCCCCTGTGCCAAGACCTGCAGGAGGCGCGGGGCGTCCCTGCCTGGAAGCCAAGTGCACGGTCCGCTTGGAAGCGAGCCTCCTTGGGAAGAGTCGAGGGAGCCAAGCCGCGTGCAGCTGCAATCCCTGCTTGGGCCGAGCCGAGTGTGCCTCCAGGACAGCAGAGCTCCAGCTCTGCTCAGAGGCCGGATCTAGTCAAGTGCCTTGCGCGAGGCTGCTCTGCCCTGGGCGAGACTTGCCCAGGCTTGCCTCGCTGCTAGGCTTGCTGCCCAGGAAGGAGCAGGCTGTGCGATGCTGGGAGAGGCCACTGGCGCCTTCCTGGCCTCAGCTCCACTCCTGCCTTGCCTTTGCATCTAGGCCCCGGGCGTCCTTGGGGAAGGCTTAGGAGCCGGTGGCTTGCACACTGCCAAGCCCTCCAGCAGTGAGGCCTCTCGTAGAGGGCAGGGGAGGGCAAGTGCAGGGCTCCACCAGCGGTTGCTTGGCCGCCCAGACTCAGCGCCGCACGGAGAGCACAAGGCTCCCAGGTCCCCTGGCTGTGGTCTGCAGCCCCACACTCCCGGAGGCTGACTCCGTGGGCGCCCAGAAGGTGCCTGACAGACGTCATGTCCCTAGCGCTCTGCTCCCCAGCAGAGACGTGTGCAGGTGGTGGGGCCTGCCCCTGCGTGTCTGGGCTCCCGCCGGCAGCCCCAGCTCCAGGGAAGCAGCCCCTGAGCCAAGACCTGTAGGAGGCGCGGGGCGCCCCCGCCTGGAAGCCTGGTGCACAGCACGCGGGAAGCCAGCCTCCTCGGGAGAAGAGGAGGCAGCCCAGCTGCGTGCGTCTGCAATCACTCCTTGGGCGGAGCCCAGTGAGCCTCCAGTACGGCAGAGCTCCAGCTCTGCTCAGAGGCCCGATCTGGCAGAGTTGCTGGCGTGAGGCTGCTCTGCCCTGGGCGAGCCTCGCCCAGACTTGCCTCGCTGCTAGGCTTCCTGCCCGGGAAGGAGCAGGCTGCGCCAGACAGGCAGACGCTCCTGGCGCCTTCCTGGCCTCAGCTCCACTCCTGCCTTGCCTTTGCACCTAGTCCCCAGGCGTCCTTGCGGAGGGCTTAGGGGCCGGTGGGGTGCCCGCTGCCAAGCCCTCCAGCCGTGAGAGCTCTGTCATAGGGAAGGGAATGGCAAGTGCAGGGCTCCTCCAGCGCTCGCTTGGGCGCCCAGACTCAGCACAGCACGGAGAGCACCAGGCTTCCCAGGGCCCCTGGCTGTGGTCTGCAGCCCCACACACCCGGAGGCTGACTCCGTGAGCGCCCAGAAGGTGCCTGACAGACGTCATTTCCCTAGTGCTCTCCCCACCAGCAGAGACGTGTGCAGGTGGTTGGGGCCTGCCCCTGCGTGTCTGGGCTGCCGCCCACAGCCTCCGCTCAGGGGAAGCAGCCCCTGTGCCAAGACCTGCAGGAGGCGCGGGGCGTCCCTGCCTGGAAGCCAAGTGCACGGTCCGCTTGGAAGCGAGCCTCCTTGGGAAGAGTCGAGGGAGCCAAGCCGCGTGCAGCTGCAATCCCTGCTTGGGCCGAGCCGAGTGTGCCTCCAGGACAGCAGAGCTCCAGCTCTGCTCAGAGGCCGGATCTAGTCAAGTGCCTTGCGCGAGGCTGCTCTGCCCTGGGCGAGACTTGCCCAGGCTTGCCTCGCTGCTAGGCTTGCTGCCCAGGAAGGAGCAGGCTGTGCGATGCTGGGAGAGGCCACTGGCGCCTTCCTGGCCTCAGCTCCACTCCTGCCTTGCCTTTGCATCTAGGCCCCGGGCGTCCTTGGGGAAGGCTTAGGAGCCGGTGGCTTGCACACTGCCAAGCCCTCCAGCAGTGAGGCCTCTCGTAGAGGGCAGGGGAGGGCAAGTGCAGGGCTCCACCAGCGGTTGCTTGGCCGCCCAGACTCAGCGCCGCACGGAGAGCACAAGGCTCCCAGGTCCCCTGGCTGTGGTCTGCAGCCCCACACTCCCGGAGGCTGACTCCGTGGGCGCCCAGAAGGTGCCTGACAGACGTCATGTCCCTAGCGCTCTGCTCCCCAGCAGAGACGTGTGCAGGTGGTGGGGCCTGCCCCTGCGTGTCTGGGCTCCCGCCGGCAGCCCCAGCTCCAGGGAAGCAGCCCCTGAGCCAAGACCTGTAGGAGGCGCGGGGCGCCCCCGCCTGGAAGCCTGGTGCACAGCACGCGGGAAGCGAGCCTCCTCGGGAGAAGAGGAGGCAGCCCAGCTGCGTGCGTCTGCAATCACTCCTTGGGCGGAGCCCAGTGAGCCTCCAGTACGGCAGAGCTCCAGCTCTGCTCAGAGGCCCGATCTGGCAGAGTTGCTGGCGTGAGGCTGCTCTGCCCTGGGCGAGCCTCGCCCAGACTTGCCTCGCTGCTAGGCTTCCTGCCCGGGAAGGAGCAGGCTGCGCCAGACAGGCAGACGCTCCTGGCGCCTTCCTGGCCTCAGCTCCACTCCTGCCTTGCCTTTGCACCTAGTCCCCAGGCGTCCTTGCGGAGGGCTTAGGGGCCGGTGGGGTGCCCGCTGCCAAGCCCTCCAGCCGTGAGAGCTCTGTCATAGGGAAGGGAATGGCAAGTGCAGGGCTCCTCCAGCGCTCGCTTGGGCGCCCAGACTCAGCACAGCACGGAGAGCACCAGGCTTCCCAGGGCCCCTGGCTGTGGTCTGCAGCCCCACACACCCGGAGGCTGACTCCGTGAGCGCCCAGAAGGTGCCTGACAGACGTCATTTCCCTAGTGCTCTCCCCACCAGCAGAGACGTGTGCAGGTGGTTGGGGCCTGCCCCTGCGTGTCTGGGCTGCCGCCCACAGCCTCCGCTCAGGGGAAGCAGCCCCTGTGCCAAGACCTGCAGGAGGCGCGGGGCGTCCCTGCCTGGAAGCCAAGTGCACAGTCCGCTTGGAAGCGAGCCTCCTTGGGAAGAGTCGAGGGAGCCAAGTCGCGTGCAGCTGCAATCCCTGCTTGGGCCGAGCCGAGTGTGCCTCCAGGACGGCAGAGTTCCAGCTCTGTTCAGAGGCCAGATCTAGTCAAGTGCCTTGCGCGAGGCTGCTCTGCCCTGGGCGAGACTTGCCCACGCTTGCCTCGCTGCTAGGCTTGCTGCCCATGAAGGAGCAGGCTGTGCGATGCTGGGAGAGGCCACTGGCGCCTTCCTGGCCTCATCTCCACTCCTGCCTTGCCTTTGCATCTAGGCCCCGGGCGTCCTTGGGGAAGGCTTAGGAGCCGGTGGCTTGCACACTGCCAAGCCCTCCAGCAGTGAGGCCTCTCGTAGAGGGGAGGGGAGGGCAAGTGCAGGGCTCCACCAGCGGTTGCTTGGCCGCCCAGACTCAGCGCCGCACGGAGAGCACAAGGCTCCCAGGTCCCCTGGCTGTGGTCTGCAGCCCCACACTCCCGGAGGCTGACTCCGTGGGCGCCCAGAAGGTGCCTGACAGACGTCATGTCCCTAGCGCTCTGCTCCCCAGCAGAGACGTGTGCAGGTGGTGGGGCCTGCCCCTGCGTGTCTGGGCTCCCGCCGGCAGCCCCAGCTCCAGGGAAGCAGCCCCTGAGCCAAGACCTGTAGGAGGCGCGGGGCGCCCCCGCCTGGAAGCCTGGTGCACAGCACGCGGGAAGCGAGCCTCCTCGGGAGAAGAGGAGGCAGCCCAGCTGCGTGCGTCTGCAATCACTCCTTGGGCGGAGCCCAGTGAGCCTCCAGTACGGCAGAGCTCCAGCTCTGCTCAGAGGCCCGATCTGGCAGAGTTGCTGGCGTGAGGCTGCTCTGCCCTGGGCGAGCCTCGCCCAGACTTGCCTCGCTGCTAGGCTTCCTGCCCGGGAAGGAGCAGGCTGCGCGAGACAGGCAGACGCTCCTGGCGCCTTCCTGGCCTCAGCTCCACTCCTGCCTTGCCTTTGCACCTAGTCCCCAGGCGTCCTTGCGGAGGGCTTAGGGGCCGGTGGGGTGCCCGCTGCCAAGCCCTCCAGCCGTGAGAGCTCTGTCATAGGGAAGGGAATGGCAAGTGCAGGGCTCCTCCAGCGCTCGCTTGGGCGCCCAGACTCAGCACAGCACGGAGAGCACCAGGCTTCCCAGGGCCCCTGGCTGTGGTCTGCAGCCCCACACACCCGGAGGCTGACTCCGTGAGCGCCCAGAAGGTGCCTGACAGACGTCATTTCCCTAGTGCTCTCCCCACCAGCAGAGACGTGTGCAGGTGGTTGGGGCCTGCCCCTGCGTGTCTGGGCTGCCGCCCACAGCCTCCGCTCAGGGGAAGCAGCCCCTGTGCCAAGACCTGCAGGAGGCGCGGGGCGTCCCTGCCTGGAAGCCAAGTGCACGGTCCGCTTGGAAGCGAGCCTCCTTGGGAAGAGTCGAGGGAGCCAAGCCGCGTGCAGCTGCAATCCCTGCTTGGGCCGAGCCGAGTGTGCCTCCAGGACGGCAGAGCTCCAGCTCTGCTCAGAGGCCGGATCTAGTCAAGTGCCTTGCGCGAGGCTGCTCTGCCCTGGGCGAGACTTGCCCAGGCTTGCCTCGCTGCTAGGCTTGCTGCCCGGGAAGGAGCAGGCTGTGCGATGCTGGGAGAGGCCACTGGCGCCTTCCTGGCCTCAGCTCCACTCCTGCCTTGCCTTTGCATCTAGGCCCCGGGCGTCCTTGGGGAAGGCTTAGGAGCCGGTGGCTTGCACACTGCCAAGCCCTCCAGCAGTGAGGCCTCTCGTAGAGGGCAGGGGAGGGCAAGTGCAGGGCTCCACCAGCGGTTGCTTGGCCGCCCAGACTCAGCGCCGCACGGAGAGCACAAGGCTCCCAGGTCCCCTGGCTGTGGTCTGCAGCCCCACACTCCCGGAGGCTGACTCCGTGGGCGCCCAGAAGGTGCCTGACAGACGTCATGTCCCTAGCGCTCTGCTCCCCAGCAGAGACGTGTGCAGGTGGTGGGGCCTGCCCCTGCGTGTCTGGGCTCCCGCCGGCAGCCCCAGCTCCAGGGAAGCAGCCCCTGAGCCAAGACCTGTAGGAGGCGCGGGGCGCCCCCGCCTGGAAGCCTGGTGCACAGCACGCGGGAAGCCAGCCTCCTCGGGAGAAGAGGAGGCAGCCCAGCTGCGTGCGTCTGCAATCACTCCTTGGGCGGAGCCCAGTGAGCCTCCAGTACGGCAGAGCTCCAGCTCTGCTCAGAGGCCCGATCTGGCAGAGTTGCTGGCGTGAGGCTGCTCTGCCCTGGGCGAGCCTCGCCCAGACTTGCCTCGCTGCTAGGCTTCCTGCCCGGGAAGGAGCAGGCTGCGCCAGACAGGCAGACGCTCCTGGCGCCTTCCTGGCCTCAGCTCCACTCCTGCCTTGCCTTTGCACCTAGTCCCCAGGCGTCCTTGCGGAGGGCTTAGGGGCCGGTGGGGTGCCCGCTGCCAAGCCCTCCAGCCGTGAGAGCTCTGTCATAGGGAAGGGAATGGCAAGTGCAGGGCTCCTCCAGCGCTCGCTTGGGCGCCCAGACTCAGCACAGCACGGAGAGCACCAGGCTTCCCAGGGCCCCTGGCTGTGGTCTGCAGCCCCACACACCCGGAGGCTGACTCCGTGAGCGCCCAGAAGGTGCCTGACAGACGTCATTTCCCTAGTGCTCTCCCCACCAGCAGAGACGTGTGCAGGTGGTTGGGGCCTGCCCCTGCGTGTCTGGGCTGCCGCCCACAGCCTCCGCTCAGGGGAAGCAGCCCCTGTGCCAAGACCTGCAGGAGGCGCGGGGCGTCCCTGCCTGGAAGCCAAGTGCACGGTCCGCTTGGAAGCGAGCCTCCTTGGGAAGAGTCGAGGGAGCCAAGCCGCGTGCAGCTGCAATCCCTGCTTGGGCCGAGCCGAGTGTGCCTCCAGGACAGCAGAGCTCCAGCTCTGCTCAGAGGCCGGATCTAGTCAAGTGCCTTGCGCGAGGCTGCTCTGCCCTGGGCGAGACTTGCCCAGGCTTGCCTCGCTGCTAGGCTTGCTGCCCAGGAAGGAGCAGGCTGTGCGATGCTGGGAGAGGCCACTGGCGCCTTCCTGGCCTCAGCTCCACTCC
Organism: Budorcas taxicolor; assembly: GCF_023091745.1. Classification (NCBI taxonomy): domain Eukaryota; kingdom Metazoa; phylum Chordata; class Mammalia; order Artiodactyla; family Bovidae; genus Budorcas; species Budorcas taxicolor. Next base: position 423,892 of record NW_026292709.1, on the reverse strand, counting down.
TGCCTTGCCTTTGCATCTAGGCCCCGGGCGTCCTTGGGGAAGGCTTAGGAGCCGGTGGCTTGCACACTGCCAAGCCCTCCAGCAGTGAGGCCTCTCGTAGAGGGCAGGGGAGGGCAAGTGCAGGGCTCCACCAGCGGTTGCTTGGCCGCCCAGACTCAGCGCCGCACGGAGAGCACAAGGCTCCCAGGTCCCCTGGCTGTGGTCTGCAGCCCCACACTCCCGGAGGCTGACTCCGTGGGCGCCCAGAAGGTGCCTGACAGACGTCATGTCCCTAGCGCTCTGCTCCCCAGCAGAGACGTGTGCAGGTGGTGGGGCCTGCCCCTGCGTGTCTGGGCTCCCGCCGGCAGCCCCAGCTCCAGGGAAGCAGCCCCTGAGCCAAGACCTGTAGGAGGCGCGGGGCGCCCCCGCCTGGAAGCCTGGTGCACAGCACGCGGGAAGCCAGCCTCCTCGGGAGAAGAGGAGGCAGCCCAGCTGCGTGCGTCTGCAATCACTCCTTGGGCGGAGCCCAGTGAGCCTCCAGTACGGCAGAGCTCCAGCTCTGCTCAGAGGCCCGATCTGGCAGAGTTGCTGGCGTGAGGCTGCTCTGCCCTGGGCGAGCCTCGCCCAGACTTGCCTCGCTGCTAGGCTTCCTGCCCGGGAAGGAGCAGGCTGCGCCAGACAGGCAGACGCTCCTGGCGCCTTCCTGGCCTCAGCTCCACTCCTGCCTTGCCTTTGCACCTAGTCCCCAGGCGTCCTTGCGGAGGGCTTAGGGGCCGGTGGGGTGCCCGCTGCCAAGCCCTCCAGCCGTGAGAGCTCTGTCATAGGGAAGGGAATGGCAAGTGCAGGGCTCCTCCAGCGCTCGCTTGGGCGCCCAGACTCAGCACAGCACGGAGAGCACCAGGCTTCCCAGGGCCCCTGGCTGTGGTCTGCAGCCCCACACACCCGGAGGCTGACTCCGTGAGCGCCCAGAAGGTGCCTGACAGACGTCATTTCCCTAGTGCTCTCCCCACCAGCAGAGACGTGTGCAGGTGGTTGGGGCCTGCCCCTGCGTGTCTGGGCTGCCGCCCACAGCCTCCGCTCAGGGGAAGCAGCCCCTGTGCCAAGACCTGCAGGAGGCGCGGGGCGTCCCTGCCTGGAAGCCAAGTGCACGGTCCGCTTGGAAGCGAGCCTCCTTGGGAAGAGTCGAGGGAGCCAAGCCGCGTGCAGCTGCAATCCCTGCTTGGGCCGAGCCGAGTGTGCCTCCAGGACAGCAGAGCTCCAGCTCTGCTCAGAGGCCGGATCTAGTCAAGTGCCTTGCGCGAGGCTGCTCTGCCCTGGGCGAGACTTGCCCAGGCTTGCCTCGCTGCTAGGCTTGCTGCCCAGGAAGGAGCAGGCTGTGCGATGCTGGGAGAGGCCACTGGCGCCTTCCTGGCCTCAGCTCCACTCCTGCCTTGCCTTTGCATCTAGGCCCCGGGCGTCCTTGGGGAAGGCTTAGGAGCCGGTGGCTTGCACACTGCCAAGCCCTCCAGCAGTGAGGCCTCTCGTAGAGGGCAGGGGAGGGCAAGTGCAGGGCTCCACCAGCGGTTGCTTGGCCGCCCAGACTCAGCGCCGCACGGAGAGCACAAGGCTCCCAGGTCCCCTGGCTGTGGTCTGCAGCCCCACACTCCCGGAGGCTGACTCCGTGGGCGCCCAGAAGGTGCCTGACAGACGTCATGTCCCTAGCGCTCTGCTCCCCAGCAGAGACGTGTGCAGGTGGTGGGGCCTGCCCCTGCGTGTCTGGGCTCCCGCCGGCAGCCCCAGCTCCAGGGAAGCAGCCCCTGAGCCAAGACCTGTAGGAGGCGCGGGGCGCCCCCGCCTGGAAGCCTGGTGCACAGCACGCGGGAAGCGAGCCTCCTCGGGAGAAGAGGAGGCAGCCCAGCTGCGTGCGTCTGCAATCACTCCTTGGGCGGAGCCCAGTGAGCCTCCAGTACGGCAGAGCTCCAGCTCTGCTCAGAGGCCCGATCTGGCAGAGTTGCTGGCGTGAGGCTGCTCTGCCCTGGGCGAGCCTCGCCCAGACTTGCCTCGCTGCTAGGCTTCCTGCCCGGGAAGGAGCAGGCTGCGCCAGACAGGCAGACGCTCCTGGCGCCTTCCTGGCCTCAGCTCCACTCCTGCCTTGCCTTTGCACCTAGTCCCCAGGCGTCCTTGCGGAGGGCTTAGGGGCCGGTGGGGTGCCCGCTGCCAAGCCCTCCAGCCGTGAGAGCTCTGTCATAGGGAAGGGAATGGCAAGTGCAGGGCTCCTCCAGCGCTCGCTTGGGCGCCCAGACTCAGCACAGCACGGAGAGCACCAGGCTTCCCAGGGCCCCTGGCTGTGGTCTGCAGCCCCACACACCCGGAGGCTGACTCCGTGAGCGCCCAGAAGGTGCCTGACAGACGTCATTTCCCTAGTGCTCTCCCCACCAGCAGAGACGTGTGCAGGTGGTTGGGGCCTGCCCCTGCGTGTCTGGGCTGCCGCCCACAGCCTCCGCTCAGGGGAAGCAGCCCCTGTGCCAAGACCTGCAGGAGGCGCGGGGCGTCCCTGCCTGGAAGCCAAGTGCACAGTCCGCTTGGAAGCGAGCCTCCTTGGGAAGAGTCGAGGGAGCCAAGTCGCGTGCAGCTGCAATCCCTGCTTGGGCCGAGCCGAGTGTGCCTCCAGGACGGCAGAGTTCCAGCTCTGTTCAGAGGCCAGATCTAGTCAAGTGCCTTGCGCGAGGCTGCTCTGCCCTGGGCGAGACTTGCCCACGCTTGCCTCGCTGCTAGGCTTGCTGCCCATGAAGGAGCAGGCTGTGCGATGCTGGGAGAGGCCACTGGCGCCTTCCTGGCCTCATCTCCACTCCTGCCTTGCCTTTGCATCTAGGCCCCGGGCGTCCTTGGGGAAGGCTTAGGAGCCGGTGGCTTGCACACTGCCAAGCCCTCCAGCAGTGAGGCCTCTCGTAGAGGGGAGGGGAGGGCAAGTGCAGGGCTCCACCAGCGGTTGCTTGGCCGCCCAGACTCAGCGCCGCACGGAGAGCACAAGGCTCCCAGGTCCCCTGGCTGTGGTCTGCAGCCCCACACTCCCGGAGGCTGACTCCGTGGGCGCCCAGAAGGTGCCTGACAGACGTCATGTCCCTAGCGCTCTGCTCCCCAGCAGAGACGTGTGCAGGTGGTGGGGCCTGCCCCTGCGTGTCTGGGCTCCCGCCGGCAGCCCCAGCTCCAGGGAAGCAGCCCCTGAGCCAAGACCTGTAGGAGGCGCGGGGCGCCCCCGCCTGGAAGCCTGGTGCACAGCACGCGGGAAGCGAGCCTCCTCGGGAGAAGAGGAGGCAGCCCAGCTGCGTGCGTCTGCAATCACTCCTTGGGCGGAGCCCAGTGAGCCTCCAGTACGGCAGAGCTCCAGCTCTGCTCAGAGGCCCGATCTGGCAGAGTTGCTGGCGTGAGGCTGCTCTGCCCTGGGCGAGCCTCGCCCAGACTTGCCTCGCTGCTAGGCTTCCTGCCCGGGAAGGAGCAGGCTGCGCGAGACAGGCAGACGCTCCTGGCGCCTTCCTGGCCTCAGCTCCACTCCTGCCTTGCCTTTGCACCTAGTCCCCAGGCGTCCTTGCGGAGGGCTTAGGGGCCGGTGGGGTGCCCGCTGCCAAGCCCTCCAGCCGTGAGAGCTCTGTCATAGGGAAGGGAATGGCAAGTGCAGGGCTCCTCCAGCGCTCGCTTGGGCGCCCAGACTCAGCACAGCACGGAGAGCACCAGGCTTCCCAGGGCCCCTGGCTGTGGTCTGCAGCCCCACACACCCGGAGGCTGACTCCGTGAGCGCCCAGAAGGTGCCTGACAGACGTCATTTCCCTAGTGCTCTCCCCACCAGCAGAGACGTGTGCAGGTGGTTGGGGCCTGCCCCTGCGTGTCTGGGCTGCCGCCCACAGCCTCCGCTCAGGGGAAGCAGCCCCTGTGCCAAGACCTGCAGGAGGCGCGGGGCGTCCCTGCCTGGAAGCCAAGTGCACGGTCCGCTTGGAAGCGAGCCTCCTTGGGAAGAGTCGAGGGAGCCAAGCCGCGTGCAGCTGCAATCCCTGCTTGGGCCGAGCCGAGTGTGCCTCCAGGACAGCAGAGCTCCAGCTCTGCTCAGAGGCCGGATCTAGTCAAGTGCCTTGCGCGGGGCTGCTCTGCCCTGGGCGAGACTTGCCCAGGCTTGCCTCGCTGCTAGGCTTGCTGCCCAGGAAGGAGCAGGCTGTGCGATGCTGGGAGAGGCCACTGGCGCCTTCCTGGCCTCAGCTCCACTCCTGCCTTGCCTTTGCATCTAGGCCCCGGGCGTCCTTGGGGAAGGCTTAGGAGCCGGTGGCTTGCACACTGCCAAGCCCTCCAGCAGTGAGGCCTCTCGTAGAGGGCAGGGGAGGGCAAGTGCAGGGCTCCACCAGCGGTTGCTTGGCCGCCCAGACTCAGCGCCGCACGGAGAGCACAAGGCTCCCAGGTCCCCTGGCTGTGGTCTGCAGCCCCACACTCCCGGAGGCTGACTCCGTGGGCGCCCAGAAGGTGCCTGACAGACGTCATGTCCCTAGCGCTCTGCTCCCCAGCAGAGACGTGTGCAGGTGGTGGGGCCTGCCCCTGCGTGTCTGGGCTCCCGCCGGCAGCCCCAGCTCCAGGGAAGCAGCCCCTGAGCCAAGACCTGTAGGAGGCGCGGGGCGCCCCCGCCTGGAAGCCTGGTGCACAGCACGCGGGAAGCGAGCCTCCTCGGGAGAAGAGGAGGCAGCCCAGCTGCGTGCGTCTGCAATCACTCCTTGGGCGGAGCCCAGTGAGCCTCCAGTACGGCAGAGCTCCAGCTCTGCTCAGAGGCCCGATCTGGCAGAGTTGCTGGCGTGAGGCTGCTCTGCCCTGGGCGAGCCTCGCCCAGACTTGCCTCGCTGCTAGGCTTCCTGCCCGGGAAGGAGCAGGCTGCACCAGACAGGCAGACGCTCCTGGCGCCTTCCTGGCCTCAGCTCCACTCCTGCCTTGCCTTTGCACCTAGTCCCCAGGCGTCCTTGCGGAGGGCTTAGGGGCCGGTGGGGTGCCCGCTGCCAAGCCCTCCAGCCGTGAGAGCTCTGTCATAGGGAAGGGAATGGCAAGTGCAGGGCTCCTCCAGCGCTCGCTTGGGCGCCCAGACTCAGCACAGCACGGAGAGCACCAGGCTTCCCAGGGCCCCTGGCTGTGGTCTGCAGCCCCACACACCCGGAGGCTGACTCCGTGAGCGCCCAGAAGGTGCCTGACAGACGTCATTTCCCTAGTGCTCTCCCCACCAGCAGAGACGTGTGCAGGTGGTTGGGGCCTGCCCCTGCGTGTCTGGGCTGCCGCCCACAGCCTCCGCTCAGGGGAAGCAGCCCCTGTGCCAAGACCTGCAGGAGGCGCGGGGCGTCCCTGCCTGGAAGCCAAGTGCACGGTCCGCTTGGAAGCGAGCCTCCTTGGGAAGAGTCGAGGGAGCCAAGCCGCGTGCAGCTGCAATCCCTGCTTGGGCCGAGCCGAGTGTGCCTCCAGGACAGCAGAGCTCCAGCTCTGCTCAGAGGCCGGATCTAGTCAAGTGCCTTGCGCGGGGCTGCTCTGCCCTGGGCGAGACTTGCCCAGGCTTGCCTCGCTGCTAGGCTTGCTGCCCAGGAAGGAGCAGGCTGTGCGATGCTGGGAGAGGCCACTGGCGCCTTCCTGGCCTCAGCTCCACTCCTGCCTTGCCTTTGCATCTAGGCCCCGGGCGTCCTTGGGGAAGGCTTAGGAGCCGGTGGCTTGCACACTGCCAAGCCCTCCAGCAGTGAGGCCTCTCGTAGAGGGCAGGGGAGGGCAAGTGCAGGGCTCCACCAGCGGTTGCTTGGCCGCCCAGACTCAGCGCCGCACGGAGAGCACAAGGCTCCCAGGTCCCCTGGCTGTGGTCTGCAGCCCCACACTCCCGGAGGCTGACTCCGTGGGCGCCCAGAAGGTGCCTGACAGACGTCATGTCCCTAGCGCTCTGCTCCCCAGCAGAGACGTGTGCAGGTGGTGGGGCCTGCCCCTGCGTGTCTGGGCTCCCGCCGGCAGCCCCAGCTCCAGGGAAGCAGCCCCTGAGCCAAGACCTGTAGGAGGCGCGGGGCGCCCCCGCCTGGAAGCCTGGTGCACAGCACGCGGGAAGCGAGCCTCCTCGGGAGAAGAGGAGGCAGCCCAGCTGCGTGCGTCTGCAATCACTCCTTGGGCGGAGCCCAGTGAGCCTCCAGTACGGCAGAGCTCCAGCTCTGCTCAGAGGCCCGATCTGGCAGAGTTGCTGGCGTGAGGCTGCTCTGCCCTGGGCGAGCCTCGCCCAGACTTGCCTCGCTGCTAGGCTTCCTGCCCGGGAAGGAGCAGGCTGTGCCAGACAGGCAGACGCTCCTGGCGCCTTCCTGGCCTCAGCTCTACTCCTGCCTTGCCTTTGCACCTAGTCCCCAGGCGTCCTTGCGGAGGGCTTAGGGGCCGGTGGGGTGCCCGCTGCCAAGCCCTCCAGCCGTGAGAGCTCTGTCATAGGGAAGGGAATGGCAAGTGCAGGGCTCCTCCAGCGCTCGCTTGGGCGCCCAGACTCAGCACAGCACGGAGAGCACCAGGCTTCCCAGGGCCCCTGGCTGTGGTCTGCAGCCCCACACACCCGGAGGCTGACTCCGTGAGCGCCCAGAAGGTGCCTGACAGACGTCATTTCCCTAGTGCTCTCCCAACCAGCAGAGACGTGTGCAGGTGGTTGGGGCCTGCCCCTGCGTGTCTGGGCGGCCGCCCACAGCCTCCGCTCAGGGGAAGCAGCCCCTGTGCCAAGACCTGCAGGAGGCGCGGGGCGTCCCTGCCTGGAAGCCAAGTGCACGGTCCGCTTGGAAGCGAGCCTCCTTGGGAAGAGTCAAGGGAGCCAAGGCTCGTGCAGCTGCAATCCCTGCTTGGGCCGAGCCGAGTGTGCCTCCAGGACGGCAGAGCTCCAGCTCTGCTCAGAGGCCGGATCTAGTCAAGTGCCTTGCGCGAGGCTGCTCTGCCCTGGGCGAGACTTGCCCAGGCTTGCTCGCTGCTAGGCTTGCTGCCCGGGAAGGAGCAGGCTGTGCGATGCTGGGAGAGGCCACTGGCGCCTTCCTGGCCTCAGCTCCACTCCTGCCTTGCCTTTGCATCTAGGCCCCGGGCCTCCTTGGGGAAGGCTTAGGAGCCGGTGGCTTGCACACTGCCAAGCCCTCCAGCAGTGAGGCCTCTCGTAGAGGGCAGGGGAGGGCAAGTGCAGGGCTCCACCAGCGGTTGCTTGGCCGCCCAGACTCAGCGCCGCACGGAGAGCACAAGGCTCCCAGGTCCCCTGGCTGTGGTCTGCAGCCCTACACTACCGGAGGCTGACTCCGTGGGCGCCCAGAAGGTGCCTGACAGACGTCATGTCCCTAGCGCTCTGCTCCCCAGCAGAGACGTGTGCAGGTGGTGGGGCCTGCCCCTGCGTGTCTGGGCTCCCGCCGGCAGCCCCAGCTCCAGGGAAGCAGCCCCTGAGCCAAGACCTGTAGGAGGCGCGGGGCGCCCCCGCCTGGAAGCCTGGTGCACAGCACGCGGGAAGCGAGCCTCCTCGGGAGAAGAGGAGGCAGCCCAGCTGCGTGCGTCTGCAATCACTCCTTGGGCGGAGCCCAGTGAGCCTCCAGTACGGCAGAGCTCCAGCTCTGCTCAGAGGCCCGATCTGGCAGAGTTGCTGGCGTGAGGCTGCTCTGCCCTGGGCGAGCCTCGCCCAGACTTGCCTCGCTGCTAGGCTTCCTGCCCGGGAAGGAGCAGGCTGCGCCAGACAGGCAGACGCTCCTGGCGCCTTCCTGGCCTCAGCTCCACTCCTGCCTTGCCTTTGCACCTAGTCCCCAGGCGTCCTTGCGGAGGGCTTAGGGGCCGGTGGGGTGCCCGCTGCCAAGCCCTCCAGCCGTGAGAGCTCTGTCATAGGGAAGGGAATGGCAAGTGCAGGGCTCCTCCAGCGCTCGCTTGGGCGCCCAGACTCAGCACAGCACGGAGAGCACCAGGCTTCCCAGGGCCCCTGGCTGTGGTCTGCAGCCCCACACACCCGGAGGCTGACTCCGTGAGCGCCCAGAAGGTGTCTGACAGACGTCATTTCCCTAGTGCTCTCCCAACCAGCAGAGACGTGTGCAGGTGGTTGGGGCCTGCCCCTGCGTGTCTGGGCTGCCGCCCACAGCCTCCGCTCAGGGGAAGCAGCCCCTGTGCCAAGACCTGCAGGAGGCGCGGGGCGTCCCTGCCTGGAAGCCAAGTGCACGGTCCGCTTGGAAGCGAGCCTCCTTGGGAAGAGTCGAGGGAGCCAAGCCGCGTGCAGCTGCAATCCCTGCTTGGGCCGAGCCGAGTGTGCCTCCAGGACGGCAGAGCTCCAGCTCTGCTCAGAGGCCGGATCCAGTCAAGTGCCTTGCGCGAGGCTGCTCTGCCCTGGGCGAGACTTGCCCAGGCTTGCCTCGCTGCTAGGCTTGCTGCCCGGGAAGGAGCAGGCTGTGCGATGCTGGGAGAGGCCACTGGCGCCTTCCTGGCCTCATCTCCACTCCTGCCTTGCCTTTGCATCTAGGCCCCGGGCGTCCTTGGGGAAGGCTTAGGAGCCGGTGGCTTGCACACTGCCAAGCCCTCCAGCAGTGAGGCCTCTCGTAGAGGGGAGGGGAGGGCAAGTGCAGGGCTCCACCAGCGGTTGCTTGGCCGCCCAGACTCAGCGCCGCACGGAGAGCACAAGGCTCCCAGGTCCCCTGGCTGTGGTCTGCAGCCCCACACTCCCGGAGGCTGACTCCGTGGGCGCCCAGAAGGTGCCTGACAGACGTCATGTCCCTAGCGCTCTGCTCCCCAGCAGAGACGTGTGCAGGTGGTGGGGCCTGCCCCTGCGTGTCTGGGCTCCCGCCGGCAGCCCCAGCTCCAGGGAAGCAGCCCCTGAGCCAAGACCTGTAGGAGGCGCGGGGCGCCCCCGCCTGGAAGCCTGGTGCACAGCACGCGGGAAGCGAGCCTCCTCGGGAGAAGAGGAGGCAGCCCAGCTGCGTGCGTCTGCAATCACTCCTTGGGCGGAGCCCAGTGAGCCTCCAGTACGGCAGAGCTCCAGCTCTGCTCAGAGGCCCGATCTGGCAGAGTTGCTGGCGTGAGGCTGCTCTGCCCTGGGCGAGCCTCGCCCAGACTTGCCTCGCTGCTAGGCTTCCTGCCCGGGAAGGAGCAGGCTGCGCCAGACAGGCAGACGCTCCTGGCGCCTTCCTGGCCTCAGCTCCACTCCTGCCTTGCCTTTGCACCTAGTCCCCAGGCGTCCTTGCGGAGGGCTTAGGGGCCGGTGGGGTGCCCGCTGCCAAGCCCTCCAGCCGTGAGAGCTCTGTCATAGGGAAGGGAATGGCAAGTGCAGGGCTCCTCCAGCGCTCGCTTGGGCGCCCAGACTCAGCACAGCACGGAGAGCACCAGGCTTCCCAGGGCCCCTGGCTGTGGTCTGCAGCCCCACACACCCGGAGGCTGACTCCGTGAGCGCCCAGAAGGTGCCTGACAGACGTCATTTCCCTAGTGCTCTCCCCACCAGCAGAGACGTGTGCAGGTGGTTGGGGCCTGCCCCTGCGTGTCTGGGCTGCCGCCCACAGCCTCCGCTCAAGGGAAGCAGCCCCTGTGCCAAGACCTGCAGGAGGCGCGGGGCGTCCCTGCCTGGAAGCCAAGTGCACGGTCCGCTTGGAAGCGAGCCTCCTTGGGAAGAGTCGAGGGAGCCAAGCCGCGTGCAGCTGCAATCCCTGCTTGGGCCGAGCCGAGTGTGCCTCCAGGACAGCAGAGCTCCAGCTCTGCTCAGAGGCCGGATCTAGTCAAGTGCCTTGCGCGAGGCTGCTCTGCCCTGGGCGAGACTTGCCCAGGCTTGCCTCGCTGCTAGGCTTGCTGCCCAGGAAGGAGCAGGCTGTGCGATGCTGGGAGAGGCCACTGGCGCCTTCCTGGCCTCATCTCCACTCCTGCCTTGCCTTTGCATCTAGGCCCCGGGCGTCCTTGGGGAAGGCTTAGGAGCCGGTGGCTTGCACACTGCCAAGCCCTCCAGCAGTGAGGCCTCTCGTAGAGGGGAGGGGAGGGCAAGTGCAGGGCTCCACCAGCGGTTGCTTGGCCGCCCAGACTCAGCGCCGCACGGAGAGCACAAGGCTCCCAGGTCCCCTGGCTGTGGTCTGCAGCCCCACACTCCCGGAGGCTGACTCCGTGGGCGCCCAGAAGGTGCCTGACAGACGTCATGTCCCTAGCGCTCTGCTCCCCAGCAGAGACGTGTGCAGGTGGTGGGGCCTGCCCCTGCGTGTCTGGGCTCCCGCCGGCAGCCCCAGCTCCAGGGAAGCAGCCCCTGAGCCAAGACCTGTAGGAGGCGCGGGGCGCCCCCGCCTGGAAGCCTGGTGCACAGCACGCGGGAAGCGAGCCTCCTCGGGAGAAGAGGAGGCAGCCCAGCTGCGTGCGTCTGCAATCACTCCTTGGGCGGAGCCCAGTGAGCCTCCAGTACGGCAGAGCTCCAGCTCTGCTCAGAGGCCCGATCTGGCAGAGTTGCTGGCGTGAGGCTGCTCTGCCCTGGGCGAGCCTCGCCCAGACTTGCCTCGCTGCTAGGCTTCCTGCCCGGGAAGGAGCAGGCTGCGCCAGACAGGCAGACGCTCCTGGCGCCTTCCTGGCCTCAGCTCCACTCCTGCCTTGCCTTTGCACCTAGTCCCCAGGCGTCCTTGCGGAGGGCTTAGGGGCCGGTGGGGTGCCCGCTGCCAAGCCCTCCAGCCGTGAGAGCTCTGTCATAGGGAAGGGAATGGCAAGTGCAGGGCTCCTCCAGCGCTCGCTTGGGCGCCCAGACTCAGCACAGCACGGAGAGCACCAGGCTTCCCAGGGCCCCTGGCTGTGGTCTGCAGCCCCACACACCCGGAGGCTGACTCCGTGAGCGCCCAGAAGGTGCCTGACAGACGTCTTTTCCCGAGTGCTCTCCCCACCAGCAGAGACGTGTGCAGGTGGTTGGGGCCTGCCCCTGCGTGTCTGGGCTGCCGCCCACAGCCTCCGCTCAAGGGAAGCAGCCCCTGTGCCAAGACCTGCAGGAGGCGCGGGGCGTCCCTGCCTGGAAGCCAAGTGCACGGTCCGCTTGGAAGCGAGCCTCCTTGGGAAGAGTCGAGGGAGCCAAGCCGCGTGCAGCTGCAATCCCTGCTTGGGCCGAGCCGAGTGTGCCTCCAGGACAGCAGAGCTCCAGCTCTGCTCAGAGGCCGGATCTAGTCAAGTGCCTTGCGCGAGGCTGCTCTGCCCTGGGCGAGACTTGCCCAGGCTTGCCTCGCTGCTAGGCTTGCTGCCCAGGAAGGAGCAGGCTGTGCGATGCTGGGAGAGGCCACTGGCGCCTTCCTGGCCTCATCTCCACTCCTGCCTTGCCTTTGCATCTAGGCCCCGGGCGTCCTTGGGGAAGGCTTAGGAGCCGGTGGCTTGCACACTGCCAAGCCCTCCAGCAGTGAGGCCTCTCGTAGAGGGGAGGGGAGGGCAAGTGCAGGGCTCCACCAGCGGTTGCTTGGCCGCCCAGACTCAGCGCCGCACGGAGAGCACAAGGCTCCCAGGTCCCCTGGCTGTGGTCTGCAGCCCCACACTCCCGGAGGCTGACTCCGTGGGCGCCCAGAAGGTGCCTGACAGACGTCATGTCCCTAGCGCTCTGCTCCCCAGCAGAGACGTGTGCAGGTGGTGGGGCCTGCCCCTGCGTGTCTGGGCTCCCGCCGGCAGCCCCAGCTCCAGGGAAGCAGCCCCTGAGCCAAGACCTGTAGGAGGCGCGGGGCGCCCCCGCCTGGAAGCCTGGTGCACAGCACGCGGGAAGCGAGCCTCCTCGGGAGAAGAGGAGGCAGCCCAGCTGCGTGCGTCTGCAATCACTCCTTGGGCGGAGCCCAGTGAGCCTCCAGTACGGCAGAGCTCCAGCTCTGCTCAGAGGCCCGATCTGGCAGAGTTGCTGGCGTGAGGCTGCTCTGCCCTGGGCGAGCCTCGCCCAGACTTGCCTCGCTGCTAGGCTTCCTGCCCGGGAAGGAGCAGGCTGCGCCAGACAGGCAGACGCTCCTGGCGCCTTCCTGGCCTCAGCTCCACTCCTGCCTTGCCTTTGCACCTAGTCCCCAGGCGTCCTTGCGGAGGGCTTAGGGGCCGGTGGGGTGCCCGCTGCCAAGCCCTCCAGCCGTGAGAGCTCTGTCATAGGGAAGGGAATGGCAAGTGCAGGGCTCCTCCAGCGCTCGCTTGGGCGCCCAGACTCAGCACAGCACGGAGAGCACCAGGCTTCCCAGGGCCCCTGGCTGTGGTCTGCAGCCCCACACACCCGGAGGCTGACTCCGTGAGCGCCCAGAAGGTGCCTGACAGACGTCTTTTCCCGAGTGCTCTCCCCACCAGCAGAGACGTGTGCAGGTGGTTGGGGCCTGCCCCTGCGTGTCTGGGCTGCCGCCCACAGCCTCCGCTCAAGGGAAGCAGCCCCTGTGCCAAGACCTGCAGGAGGCGCGGGGCGTCCCTGCCTGGAAGCCAAGTGCACGGTCCGCTTGGAAGCGAGCCTCCTTGGGAAGAGTCGAGGGAGCCAAGCCGCGTGCAGCTGCAATCCCTGCTTGGGCCGAGCCGAGTGTGCCTCCAGGACAGCAGAGCTCCAGCTCTGCTCAGAGGCCGGATCTAGTCAAGTGCCTTGCGCGAGGCTGCTCTGCCCTGGGCGAGACTTGCCCAGGCTTGCCTCGCTGCTAGGCTTGCTGCCCAGGAAGGAGCAGGCTGTGCGATGCTGGGAGAGGCCACTGGCGCCTTCCTGGCCTCATCTCCACTCCTGCCTTGCCTTTGCATCTAGGCCCCGGGCGTCCTTGGGGAAGGCTTAGGAGCCGGTGGCTTGCACACTGCCAAGCCCTCCAGCAGTGAGGCCTCTCGTAGAGGGGAGGGGAGGGCAAGTGCAGGGCTCCACCAGCGGTTGCTTGGCCGCCCAGACTCAGCGCCGCACGGAGAGCACAAGGCTCCCAGGTCCCCTGGCTGTGGTCTGCAGCCCCACACTCCCGGAGGCTGACTCCGTGGGCGCCCAGAAGGTGCCTGACAGACGTCATGTCCCTAGCGCTCTGCTCCCCAGCAGAGACGTGTGCAGGTGGTGGGGCCTGCCCCTGCGTGTCTGGGCTCCCGCCGGCAGCCCCAGCTCCAGGGAAGCAGCCCCTGAGCCAAGACCTGCAGGAGGCGCGGGGCGCCCCCGCCTGGAAGCCTGGTGCACAGCACGCGGGAAGCGAGCCTCCTCGGGAGAAGAGGAGGCAGCCCAGCTGCGTGCGTCTGCAATCACTCCTTGGGCGGAGCCCAGTGAGCCTCCAGTACGGCAGAGCTCCAGCTCTGCTCAGAGGCCCGATCTGGCAGAGTTGCTGGCGTGAGGCTGCTCTGCCCTGGGCGAGCCTCGCCCAGACTTGCCTCGCTGCTAGGCTTCCTGCCCGGGAAGGAGCAGGCTGCGCCAGACAGGCAGACGCTCCTGGCGCCTTCCTGGCCTCAGCTCCACTCCTGCCTTGCCTTTGCACCTAGTCCCCAGGCGTCCTTGCGGAGGGCTTAGGGGCCGGTGGGGTGCCCGCTGCCAAGCCCTCCAGCCGTGAGAGCTCTGTCATAGGGAAGGGAATGGCAAGTGCAGGGCTCCTCCAGCGCTCGCTTGGGCGCCCAGACTCAGCACAGCACGGAGAGCACCAGGCTTCCCAGGGCCCCTGGCTGTGGTCTGCAGCCCCACACACCCGGAGGCTGACTCCGTGAGCGCCCAGAAGGTGCCTGACAGACGTCTTTTCCCGAGTGCTCTCCCCACCAGCAGAGACGTGTGCAGGTGGTTGGGGCCTGCCCCTGCGTGTCTGGGCTGCCGCCCACAGCCTCCGCTCAAGGGAAGCAGCCCCTGTGCCAAGACCTGCAGGAGGCGCGGGGCGTCCCTGCCTGGAAGCCAAGTGCACGGTCCGCTTGGAAGCGAGCCTCCTTGGGAAGAGTCGAGGGAGCCAAGCCGCGTGCAGCTGCAATCCCTGCTTGGGCCGAGCCGAGTGTGCCTCCAGGACAGCAGAGCTCCAGCTCTGCTCAGAGGCCGGATCTAGTCAAGTGCCTTGCGCGAGGCTGCTCTGCCCTGGGCGAGACTTGCCCAGGCTTGCCTCGCTGCTAGGCTTGCTGCCCAGGAAGGAGCAGGCTGTGCGATGCTGGGAGAGGCCACTGGCGCCTTCCTGGCCTCATCTCCACTCCTGCCTTGCCTTTGCATCTAGGCCCCGGGCGTCCTTGGGGAAGGCTTAGGAGCCGGTGGCTTGCACACTGCCAAGCCCTCCAGCAGTGAGGCCTCTCGTAGAGGGGAGGGGAGGGCAAGTGCAGGGCTCCACCAGCGGTTGCTTGGCCGCCCAGACTCAGCGCCGCACGGAGAGCACAAGGCTCCCAGGTCCCCTGGCTGTGGTCTGCAGCCCCACACTCCCGGAGGCTGACTCCGTGGGCGCCCAGAAGGTGCCTGACAGACGTCATGTCCCTAGCGCTCTGCTCCCCAGCAGAGACGTGTGCAGGTGGTGGGGCCTGCCCCTGCGTGTCTGGGCTCCCGCCGGCAGCCCCAGCTCCAGGGAAGCAGCCCCTGAGCCAAGACCTGCAGGAGGCGCGGGGCGCCCCCGCCTGGAAGCCTGGTGCACAGCACGCGGGAAGCGAGCCTCCTCGGGAGAAGAGGAGGCAGCCCAGCTGCGTGCGTCTGCAATCACTCCTTGGGCGGAGCCCAGTGAGCCTCCAGTACGGCAGAGCTCCAGCTCTGCTCAGAGGCCCGATCTGGCAGAGTTGCTGGCGTGAGGCTGCTCTGCCCTGGGCGAGCCTCGCCCAGACTTGCCTCGCTGCTAGGCTTCCTGCCCGGGAAGGAGCAGGCTGTGCCAGACAGGCAGACGCTCCTGGCGCCTTCCTGGCCTCAGCTCTACTCCTGCCTTGCCTTTGCACCTAGTCCCCAGGCGTCCTTGCGGAGGGCTTAGGGGCCGGTGGGGTGCCCGCTGCCAAGCCCTCCAGCCGTGAGAGCTCTGTCATAGGGAAGGGAATGGCAAGTGCAGGGCTCCTCCAGCGCTCGCTTGGGCGCCCAGACTCAGCACAGCACGGAGAGCACCAGGCTTCCCAGGGCCCCTGGCTGTGGTCTGCAGCCCCACACACCCGGAGGCTGACTCCGTGAGCGCCCAGAAGGTGCCTGACAGACGTCATTTCCCTAGTGCTCTCCCAACCAGCAGAGACGTGTGCAGGTGGTTGGGGCCTGCCCCTGCGTGTCTGGGCGGCCGCCCACAGCCTCCGCTCAAGGGAAGCAGCCCCTGTGCCAAGACCTGCAGGAGGCGCGGGGCGTCCCTGCCTGGAAGCCAAGTGCACGGTCCGCTTGGAAGCGAGCCTCCTTGGGAAGAGTCGAGGGAGCCAAGCCGCGTGCAGCTGCAATCCCTGCTTGGGCCGAGCCGAGTGTGCCTCCAGGACAGCAGAGCTCCAGCTCTGCTCAGAGGCCGGATCTAGTCAAGTGCCTTGCGCGAGGCTGCTCTGCCCTGGGCGAGACTTGCCCAGGCTTGCCTCGCTGCTAGGCTTGCTGCCCAGGAAGGAGCAGGCTGTGCGATGCTGGGAGAGGCCACTGGCGCCTTCCTGGCCTCATCTCCACTCCTGCCTTGCCTTTGCATCTAGGCCCCGGGCGTCCTTGGGGAAGGCTTAGGAGCCGGTGGCTTGCACACTGCCAAGCCCTCCAGCAGTGAGGCCTCTCGTAGAGGGGAGGGGAGGGCAAGTGCAGGGCTCCACCAGCGGTTGCTTGGCCGCCCAGACTCAGCGCCGCACGGAGAGCACAAGGCTCCCAGGTCCCCTGGCTGTGGTCTGCAGCCCCACACTCCCGGAGGCTGACTCCGTGGGCGCCCAGAAGGTGCCTGACAGACGTCATGTCCCTAGCGCTCTGCTCCCCAGCAGAGACGTGTGCAGGTGGTGGGGCCTGCCCCTGCGTGTCTGGGCTCCCGCCGGCAGCCCCAGCTCCAGGGAAGCAGCCCCTGAGCCAAGACCTGCAGGAGGCGCGGGGCGCCCCCGCCTGGAAGCCTGGTGCACAGCACGCGGGAAGCGAGCCTCCTCGGGAGAAGAGGAGGCAGCCCAGCTGCGTGCGTCTGCAATCACTCCTTGGGCGGAGCCCAGTGAGCCTCCAGTACGGCAGAGCTCCAGCTCTGCTCAGAGGCCCGATCTGGCAGAGTTGCTGGCGTGAGGCTGCTCTGCCCTGGGCGAGCCTCGCCCAGACTTGCCTCGCTGCTAGGCTTCCTGCCCGGGAAGGAGCAGGCTGCGCCAGACAGGCAGACGCTCCTGGCGCCTTCCTGGCCTCAGCTCCACTCCTGCCTTGCCTTTGCACCTAGTCCCCAGGCGTCCTTGCGGAGGGCTTAGGGGCCGGTGGGGTGCCCGCTGCCAAGCCCTCCAGCCGTGAGAGCTCTGTCATAGGGAAGGGAATGGCAAGTGCAGGGCTCCTCCAGCGCTCGCTTGGGCGCCCAGACTCAGCACAGCACGGAGAGCACCAGGCTTCCCAGGGCCCCTGGCTGTGGTCTGCAGCCCCACACACCCGGAGGCTGACTCCGTGAGCGCCCAGAAGGTGCCTGACAGACGTCTTTTCCCGAGTGCTCTCCCCACCAGCAGAGACGTGTGCAGGTGGTTGGGGCCTGCCCCTGCGTGTCTGGGCTGCCGCCCACAGCCTCCGCTCAAGGGAAGCAGCCCCTGTGCCAAGACCTGCAGGAGGCGCGGGGCGTCCCTGCCTGGAAGCCAAGTGCACGGTCCGCTTGGAAGCGAGCCTCCTTGGGAAGAGTCGAGGGAGCCAAGCCGCGTGCAGCTGCAATCCCTGCTTGGGCCGAGCCGAGTGTGCCTCCAGGACAGCAGAGCTCCAGCTCTGCTCAGAGGCCGGATCTAGTCAAGTGCCTTGCGCGAGGCTGCTCTGCCCTGGGCGAGACTTGCCCAGGCTTGCCTCGCTGCTAGGCTTGCTGCCCAGGAAGGAGCAGGCTGTGCGATGCTGGGAGAGGCCACTGGCGCCTTCCTGGCCTCATCTCCACTCCTGCCTTGCCTTTGCATCTAGGCCCCGGGCGTCCTTGGGGAAGGCTTAGGAGCCGGTGGCTTGCACACTGCCAAGCCCTCCAGCAGTGAGGCCTCTCGTAGAGGGGAGGGGAGGGCAAGTGCAGGGCTCCACCAGCGGTTGCTTGGCCGCCCAGACTCAGCGCCGCACGGAGAGCACAAGGCTCCCAGGTCCCCTGGCTGTGGTCTGCAGCCCCACACTCCCGGAGGCTGACTCCGTGGGCGCCCAGAAGGTGCCTGACAGACGTCATGTCCCTAGCGCTCTGCTCCCCAGCAGAGACGTGTGCAGGTGGTGGGGCCTGCCCCTGCGTGTCTGGGCTCCCGCCGGCAGCCCCAGCTCCAGGGAAGCAGCCCCTGAGCCAAGACCTGCAGGAGGCGCGGGGCGCCCCCGCCTGGAAGCCTGGTGCACAGCACGCGGGAAGCGAGCCTCCTCGGGAGAAGAGGAGGCAGCCCAGCTGCGTGCGTCTGCAATCACTCCTTGGGCGGAGCCCAGTGAGCCTCCAGTACGGCAGAGCTCCAGCTCTGCTCAGAGGCCGATCTGGCAGAGTTGCTGGCGTGAGGCTGCTCTGCTCTGGGCGAGCCTCGCCCAGACTTGCCTCGCTGCTAGGCTTCCTGCCCGGGAAGGAGCAGGCTGCGCCAGACAGGCAGACGCTCCTGGCGCCTTCCTGGCCTCAGCTCCACTCCTGCCTTGCCTTTGCACCTAGTCCCCAGGCGTCCTTGCGGAGGGCTTAGGGGCCGGTGGGGTGCCCGCTGCCAAGCCCTCCAGCCGTGAGAGCTCTGTCATAGGGAAGGGAATGGCAAGTGCAGGGCTCCTCCAGCGCTCGCTTGGCCGCCCAGACTCAGCACAGCACGGAGAGCACCAGGCTTCCCAGGGCCCCTGGCTGTGGTCTGCAGCCCCACACACCCGGAGGCTGACTCCGTGAGCGCCCAGAAGGTGCCTGACAGACGTCATTTCCCTAGTGCTCTCCCCACCAGCAGAGACGTGTGCAGGTGGTTGGGGCCTGCCCCTGCGTGTCTGGGCTGCCGCCCACAGCCTCCGCTCAGGGGAAGCAGCCCCTGTGCCAAGACCTGCAGGAGGCGCGGGGCGTCCCTGCCTGGAAGCCAAGTGCACGGTCCGCTTGGAAGCGAGCCTCCTTGGGAAGAGTCGAGGGAGCCAAGCCGCGTGCAGCTGCAATCCCTGCTTGGGCCGAGCCGAGTGTGCCTCCAGGACAGCAGAGCTCCAGCTCTGCTCAGAGGCCGGATCTAGTCAAGTGCCTTGCGCGGGGCTGCTCTGCCCTGGGCGAGACTTGCCCAGGCTTGCCTCGCTGCTAGGCTTGCTGCCCAGGAAGGAGCAGGCTGTGCGATGCTGGGAGAGGCCACTGGCGCCTTCCTGGCCTCAGCTCCACTCCTGCCTTGCCTTTGCATCTAGGCCCCGGGCGTCCTTGGGGAAGGCTTAGGAGCCGGTGGCTTGCACACTGCCAAGCCCTCCAGCAGTGAGGCCTCTCGTAGAGGGCAGGGGAGGGCAAGTGCAGGGCTCCACCAGCGGTTGCTTGGCCGCCCAGACTCAGCGCCGCACGGAGAGCACAAGGCTCCCAGGTCCCCTGGCTGTGGTCTGCAGCCCCACACTCCCGGAGGCTGACTCCGTGGGCGCCCAGAAGGTGCCTGACAGACGTCATGTCCCTAGCGCTCTGCTCCCCAGCAGAGACGTGTGCAGGTGGTGGGGCCTGCCCCTGCGTGTCTGGGCTCCCGCCGGCAGCCCCAGCTCCAGGGAAGCAGCCCCTGAGCCAAGACCTGTAGGAGGCGCGGGGCGCCCCCGCCTGGAAGCCTGGTGCACAGCACGCGGGAAGCGAGCCTCCTCGGGAGAAGAGGAGGCAGCCCAGCTGCGTGCGTCTGCAATCACTCCTTGGGCGGAGCCCAGTGAGCCTCCAGTACGGCAGAGCTCCAGCTCTGCTCAGAGGCCCGATCTGGCAGAGTTGCTGGCGTGAGGCTGCTCTGCCCTGGGCGAGCCTCGCCCAGACTTGCCTCGCTGCTAGGCTTCCTGCCCGGGAAGGAGCAGGCTGTGCCAGACAGGCAGACGCTCCTGGCGCCTTCCTGGCCTCAGCTCTACTCCTGCCTTGCCTTTGCACCTAGTCCCCAGGCGTCCTTGCGGAGGGCTTAGGGGCCGGTGGGGTGCCCGCTGCCAAGCCCTCCAGCCGTGAGAGCTCTGTCATAGGGAAGGGAATGGCAAGTGCAGGGCTCCTCCAGCGCTCGCTTGGGCGCCCAGACTCAGCACAGCACGGAGAGCACCAGGCTTCCCAGGGCCCCTGGCTGTGGTCTGCAGCCCCACACACCCGGAGGCTGACTCCGTGAGCGCCCAGAAGGTGCCTGACAGACGTCATTTCCCTAGTGCTCTCCCAACCAGCAGAGACGTGTGCAGGTGGTTGGGGCCTGCCCCTGCGTGTCTGGGCGGCCGCCCACAGCCTCCGCTCAGGGGAAGCAGCCCCTGTGCCAAGACCTGCAGGAGGCGCGGGGCGTCCCTGCCTGGAAGCCAAGTGCACGGTCCGCTTGGAAGCGAGCCTCCTTGGGAAGAGTCGAGGGAGCCAAGCCGCGTGCAGCTGCAATCCCTGCTTGGGCCGAGCCGAGTGTGCCTCCAGGACGGCAGAGCTCCAGCTCTGCTCAGAGGCCGGATCCAGTCAAGTGCCTTGCGCGAGGCTGCTCTGCCCTGGGCGAGACTTGCCCAGGCTTGCCTCGCTGCTAGGCTTGCTGCCCGGGAAGGAGCAGGCTGTGCGATGCTGGGAGAGGCCACTGGCGCCTTCCTGGCCTCATCTCCACTCCTGCCTTGCCTTTGCATCTAGGCCCCGGGCGTCCTTGGGGAAGGCTTAGGAGCCGGTGGCTTGCACACTGCCAAGCCCTCCAGCAGTGAGGCCTCTCGTAGAGGGGAGGGGAGGGCAAGTGCAGGGCTCCACCAGCGGTTGCTTGGCCGCCCAGACTCAGCGCCGCACGGAGAGCACAAGGCTCCCAGGTCCCCTGGCTGTGGTCTGCAGCCCCACACTCCCGGAGGCTGACTCCGTGGGCGCCCAGAAGGTGCCTGACAGACGTCATGTCCCTAGCGCTCTGCTCCCCAGCAGAGACGTGTGCAGGTGGTGGGGCCTGCCCCTGCGTGTCTGGGCTCCCGCCGGCAGCCCCAGCTCCAGGGAAGCAGCCCCTGAGCCAAGACCTGTAGGAGGCGCGGGGCGCCCCCGCCTGGAAGCCTGGTGCACAGCACGCGGGAAGCGAGCCTCCTCGGGAGAAGAGGAGGCAGCCCAGCTGCGTGCGTCTGCAATCACTCCTTGGGCGGAGCCCAGTGAGCCTCCAGTACGGCAGAGCTCCAGCTCTGCTCAGAGGCCCGATCTGGCAGAGTTGCTGGCGTGAGGCTGCTCTGCCCTGGGCGAGCCTCGCCCAGACTTGCCTCGCTGCTAGGCTTCCTGCCCGGGAAGGAGCAGGCTGCGCCAGACAGGCAGACGCTCCTGGCGCCTTCCTGGCCTCAGCTCCACTCCTGCCTTGCCTTTGCACCTAGTCCCCAGGCGTCCTTGCGGAGGGCTTAGGGGCCGGTGGGGTGCCCGCTGCCAAGCCCTCCAGCCGTGAGAGCTCTGTCATAGGGAAGGGAATGGCAAGTGCAGGGCTCCTCCAGCGCTCGCTTGGGCGCCCAGACTCAGCACAGCACGGAGAGCACCAGGCTTCCCAGGGCCCCTGGCTGTGGTCTGCAGCCCCACACACCCGGAGGCTGACTCCGTGAGCGCCCAGAAGGTGCCTGACAGACGTCATTTCCCTAGTGCTCTCCCCACCAGCAGAGACGTGTGCAGGTGGTTGGGGCCTGCCCCTGCGTGTCTGGGCTGCCGCCCACAGCCTCCGCTCAGGGGAAGCAGCCCCTGTGCCAAGACCTGCAGGAGGCGCGGGGCGTCCCTGCCTGGAAGCCAAGTGCACGGTCCGCTTGGAAGCGAGCCTCCTTGGGAAGAGTCGAGGGAGCCAAGCCGCGTGCAGCTGCAATCCCTGCTTGGGCCGAGCCGAGTGTGCCTCCAGGACAGCAGAGCTCCAGCTCTGCTCAGAGGCCGGATCTAGTCAAGTGCCTTGCGCGAGGCTGCTCTGCCCTGGGCGAGACTTGCCCAGGCTTGCCTCGCTGCTAGGCTTGCTGCCCAGGAAGGAGCAGGCTGTGCGATGCTGGGAGAGGCCACTGGCGCCTTCCTGGCCTCAGCTCCACTCCTGCCTTGCCTTTGCATCTAGGCCCCGGGCGTCCTTGGGGAAGGCTTAGGAGCCGGTGGCTTGCACACTGCCAAGCCCTCCAGCAGTGAGGCCTCTCGTAGAGGGCAGGGGAGGGCAAGTGCAGGGCTCCACCAGCGGTTGCTTGGCCGCCCAGACTCAGCGCCGCACGGAGAGCACAAGGCTCCCAGGTCCCCTGGCTGTGGTCTGCAGCCCCACACTCCCGGAGGCTGACTCCGTGGGCGCCCAGAAGGTGCCTGACAGACGTCATGTCCCTAGCGCTCTGCTCCCCAGCAGAGACGTGTGCAGGTGGTGGGGCCTGCCCCTGCGTGTCTGGGCTCCCGCCGGCAGCCCCAGCTCCAGGGAAGCAGCCCCTGAGCCAAGACCTGTAGGAGGCGCGGGGCGCCCCCGCCTGGAAGCCTGGTGCACAGCACGCGGGAAGCGAGCCTCCTCGGGAGAAGAGGAGGCAGCCCAGCTGCGTGCGTCTGCAATCACTCCTTGGGCGGAGCCCAGTGAGCCTCCAGTACGGCAGAGCTCCAGCTCTGCTCAGAGGGCCGATCTGGCAGAGTTGCTGGCGTGAGGCTGCTCTGCCCTGGGCGAGCCTTGCCCAGACTTGCCTCGCTGCTAGGCTTCCTGCCCGGGAAGGAGCAGGCTGCGCCAGACAGGCAGACGCTCCTGGCGCCTTCCTGGCCTCAGCTCCACTCCTGCCTTGCCTTTGCACCTAGTCCCCAGGCGTCCTTGCGGAGGGCTTAGGGGCCGGTGGGGTGCCCGCTGCCAAGCCCTCCAGCCGTGAGAGCTCTGTCATAGGGAAGGGAATGGCAAGTGCAGGGCTCCTCCAGCGCTCGCTTGGGCGCCCAGACTCAGCACAGCACGGAGAGCACCAGGCTTCCCAGGGCCCCTGGCTGTGGTCTGCAGCCCCACACACCCGGAGGCTGACTCCGTGAGCGCCCAGAAGGTGCCTGACAGACGTCATTTCCCTAGTGCTCTCCCCACCAGCAGAGACGTGTGCAGGTGGTTGGGGCCTGCCCCTGCGTGTCTGGGCTGCCGCCCACAGCCTCCGCTCAGGGGAAGCAGCCCCTGTGCCAAGACCTGCAGGAGGCGCGGGGCGTCCCTGCCTGGAAGCCAAGTGCACGGTCCGCTTGGAAGCGAGCCTCCTTGGGAAGAGTCGAGGGAGCCAAGCCGCGTGCAGCTGCAATCCCTGCTTGGGCCGAGCCGAGTGTGCCTCCAGGACAGCAGAGCTCCAGCTCTGCTCAGAGGCCGGATCTAGTCAAGTGCCTTACGCGAGGCTGCTCTGCCCTGGGCGAGACTTGCCCAGGCTTGCCTCACTGCTAGGCTTGCTGCCCAGGAAGGAGCAGGCTGTGCGATGCTGGGAGAGGCCACTGGCGCCTTCCTGGCCTCAGCTCCACTCCTGCCTTGCCTTTGCATCTAGGCCCCGGGCGTCCTTGGGGAAGGCTTAGGAGCCGGTGGCTTGCACACTGCCAAGCCCTCCAGCAGTGAGGCCTCTCGTAGAGGGCAGGGGAGGGCAAGTGCAGGGCTCCACCAGCGGTTGCTTGGCCGCCCAGACTCAGCGCCGCACGGAGAGCACAAGGCTCCCAGGTCCCCTGGCTGTGGTCTGCAGCCCCACACTCCCGGAGGCTGACTCCGTGGGCGCCCAGAAGGTGCCTGACAGACGTCATGTCCCTAGCGCTCTGCTCCCCAGCAGAGACGTGTGCAGGTGGTGGGGCCTGCCCCTGCGTGTCTGGGCTCCCGCCGGCAGCCCCAGCTCCAGGGAAGCAGCCCCTGAGCCAAGACCTGTAGGAGGCGCGGGGCGCCCCCGCCTGGAAGCCTGGTGCACAGCACGCGGGAAGCGAGCCTCCTCGGGAGAAGAGGAGGCAGCCCAGCTGCGTGCGTCTGCAATCACTCCTTGGGCGGAGCCCAGTGAGCCTCCAGTACGGCAGAGCTCCAGCTCTGCTCAGAGGCCGATCTGGCAGAGTTGCTGGCGTGAGGCTGCTCTGCTCTGGGCGAGCCTCGCCCAGACTTGCCTCGCTGCTAGGCTTCCTGCCCGGGAAGGAGCAGGCTGCGCCAGACAGGCAGACGCTCCTGGCGCCTTCCTGGCCTCAGCTCCACTCCTGCCTTGCCTTTGCACCTAGTCCCCAGGCGTCCTTGCGGAGGGCTTAGGGGCCGGTGGGGTGCCCGCTGCCAAGCCCTCCAGCCGTGAGAGCTCTGTCATAGGGAAGGGAATGGCAAGTGCAGGGCTCCTCCAGCGCTCGCTTGGCCGCCCAGACTCAGCACAGCACGGAGAGCACCAGGCTTCCCAGGGCCCCTGGCTGTGGTCTGCAGCCCCACACACCCGGAGGCTGACTCCGTGAGCGCCCAGAAGGTGCCTGACAGACGTCATTTCCCTAGTGCTCTCCCCACCAGCAGAGACGTGTGCAGGTGGTTGGGGCCTGCCCCTGCGTGTCTGGGCTGCCGCCCACAGCCTCCGCTCAGGGGAAGCAGCCCCTGTGCCAAGACCTGCAGGAGGCGCGGGGCGTCCCTGCCTGGAAGCCAAGTGCACGGTCCGCTTGGAAGCGAGCCTCCTTGGGAAGAGTCGAGGGAGCCAAGCCGCGTGCAGCTGCAATCCCTGCTTGGGCCGAGCCGAGTGTGCCTCCAGGACAGCAGAGCTCCAGCTCTGCTCAGAGGCCGGATCTAGTCAAGTGCCTTGCGCGGGGCTGCTCTGCCCTGGGCGAGACTTGCCCAGGCTTGCCTCGCTGCTAGGCTTGCTGCCCAGGAAGGAGCAGGCTGTGCGATGCTGGGAGAGGCCACTGGCGCCTTCCTGGCCTCAGCTCCACTCCTGCCTTGCCTTTGCATCTAGGCCCCGGGCGTCCGTGGGGAAGGCTTAGGAGCCGGTGGCTTGCACACTGCCAAGCCCTCCAGCAGTGAGGCCTCTCGTAGAGGGCAGGGGAGGGCAAGTGCAGGGCTCCACCAGCGGTTGCTTGGCCGCCCAGACTCAGCGCCGCACGGAGAGCACAAGGCTCCCAGGTCCCCTGGCTGTGGTCTGCAGCCCCACACTCCCGGAGGCTGACTCCGTGGGCGCCCAGAAGGTGCCTGACAGACGTCATGTCCCTAGCGCTCTGCTCCCCAGCAGAGACGTGTGCAGGTGGTGGGGCCTGCCCCTGCGTGTCTGGGCTCCCGCCGGCAGCCCCAGCTCCAGGGAAGCAGCCCCTGAGCCAAGACCTGTAGGAGGCGCGGGGCGCCCCCGCCTGGAAGCCTGGTGCACAGCACGCGGGAAGCGAGCCTCCTCGGGAGAAGAGGAGGCAGCCCAGCTGCGTGCGTCTGCAATCACTCCTTGGGCGGAGCCCAGTGAGCCTCCAGTACGGCAGAGCTCCAGCTCTGCTCAGAGGCCCGATCTGGCAGAGTTGCTGGCGTGAGGCT
The DNA here is from genome assembly GCF_023091745.1 of Budorcas taxicolor. Lineage (NCBI taxonomy): Eukaryota > Metazoa > Chordata > Mammalia > Artiodactyla > Bovidae > Budorcas > Budorcas taxicolor. Next base: position 399,430 of record NW_026292709.1, on the reverse strand, counting down.
GCTCTGCCCTGGGCGAGCCTCGCCCAGACTTGCCTCGCTGCTAGGCTTCCTGCCCGGGAAGGAGCAGGCTGTGCCAGACAGGCAGACGCTCCTGGCGCCTTCCTGGCCTCAGCTCTACTCCTGCCTTGCCTTTGCACCTAGTCCCCAGGCGTCCTTGCGGAGGGCTTAGGGGCCGGTGGGGTGCCCGCTGCCAAGCCCTCCAGCCGTGAGAGCTCTGTCATAGGGAAGGGAATGGCAAGTGCAGGGCTCCTCCAGCGCTCGCTTGGGCGCCCAGACTCAGCACAGCACGGAGAGCACCAGGCTTCCCAGGGCCCCTGGCTGTGGTCTGCAGCCCCACACACCCGGAGGCTGACTCCGTGAGCGCCCAGAAGGTGCCTGACAGACGTCATTTCCCTAGTGCTCTCCCAACCAGCAGAGACGTGTGCAGGTGGTTGGGGCCTGCCCCTGCGTGTCTGGGCGGCCGCCCACAGCCTCCGCTCAGGGGAAGCAGCCCCTGTGCCAAGACCTGCAGGAGGCGCGGGGCGTCCCTGCCTGGAAGCCAAGTGCACGGTCCGCTTGGAAGCGAGCCTCCTTGGGAAGAGTCAAGGGAGCCAAGGCTCGTGCAGCTGCAATCCCTGCTTGGGCCGAGCCGAGTGTGCCTCCAGGACGGCAGAGCTCCAGCTCTGCTCAGAGGCCGGATCTAGTCAAGTGCCTTGCGCGAGGCTGCTCTGCCCTGGGCGAGACTTGCCCAGGCTTGCCTCGCTGCTAGGCTTGCTGCCCGGGAAGGAGCAGGCTGTGCGATGCTGGGAGAGGCCACTGGCGCCTTCCTGGCCTCAGCTCCACTCCTGCCTTGCCTTTGCATCTAGGCCCCGGGCCTCCTTGGGGAAGGCTTAGGAGCCGGTGGCTTGCACACTGCCAAGCCCTCCAGCAGTGAGGCCTCTCGTAGAGGGCAGGGGAGGGCAAGTGCAGGGCTCCACCAGCGGTTGCTTGGCCGCCCAGACTCAGCGCCGCACGGAGAGCACAAGGCTCCCAGGTACCCTGGCTGTGGTCTGCAGCCCTACACTCCCGGAGGCTGACTCCGTGGGCGCCCAGAAGGTGCCTGACAGACGTCATGTCCCTAGCGCTCTGCTCCCCAGCAGAGACGTGTGCAGGTGGTGGGGCCTGCCCCTGCGTGTCTGGGCTCCCGCCGGCAGCCCCAGCTCCAGGGAAGCAGCCCCTGAGCCAAGACCTGTAGGAGGCGCGGGGCGCCCCCGCCTGGAAGCCTGGTGCACAGCACGCGGGAAGCGAGCCTCCTCGGGAGAAGAGGAGGCAGCCCAGCTGCGTGCGTCTGCAATCACTCCTTGGGCGGAGCCCAGTGAGCCTCCAGTACGGCAGAGCTCCAGCTCTGCTCAGAGGCCCGATCTGGCAGAGTTGCTGGCGTGAGGCTGCTCTGCCCTGGGCGAGCCTCGCCCAGACTTGCCTCGCTGCTAGGCTTCCTGCCCGGGAAGGAGCAGGCTGCGCCAGACAGGCAGACGCTCCTGGCGCCTTCCTGGCCTCAGCTCCACTCCTGCCTTGCCTTTGCACCTAGTCCCCAGGCGTCCTTGCGGAGGGCTTAGGGGCCGGTGGGGTGCCCGCTGCCAAGCCCTCCAGCCGTGAGAGCTCTGTCATAGGGAAGGGAATGGCAAGTGCAGGGCTCCTCCAGCGCTCGCTTGGGCGCCCAGACTCAGCACAGCACGGAGAGCACCAGGCTTCCCAGGGCCCCTGGCTGTGGTCTGCAGCCCCACACACCCGGAGGCTGACTCCGTGAGCGCCCAGAAGGTGTCTGACAGACGTCATTTCCCTAGTGCTCTCCCAACCAGCAGAGACGTGTGCAGGTGGTTGGGGCCTGCCCCTGCGTGTCTGGGCTGCCGCCCACAGCCTCCGCTCAGGGGAAGCAGCCCCTGTGCCAAGACCTGCAGGAGGCGCGGGGCGTCCCTGCCTGGAAGCCAAGTGCACGGTCCGCTTGGAAGCGAGCCTCCTTGGGAAGAGTCGAGGGAGCCAAGCCGCGTGCAGCTGCAATCCCTGCTTGGGCCGAGCCGAGTGTGCCTCCAGGACGGCAGAGCTCCAGCTCTGCTCAGAGGCCGGATCCAGTCAAGTGCCTTGCGCGAGGCTGCTCTGCCCTGGGCGAGACTTGCCCAGGCTTGCCTCGCTGCTAGGCTTGCTGCCCGGGAAGGAGCAGGCTGTGCGATGCTGGGAGAGGCCACTGGCGCCTTCCTGGCCTCATCTCCACTCCTGCCTTGCCTTTGCATCTAGGCCCCGGGCGTCCTTGGGGAAGGCTTAGGAGCCGGTGGCTTGCACACTGCCAAGCCCTCCAGCAGTGAGGCCTCTCGTAGAGGGGAGGGGAGGGCAAGTGCAGGGCTCCACCAGCGGTTGCTTGGCCGCCCAGACTCAGCGCCGCACGGAGAGCACAAGGCTCCCAGGTCCCCTGGCTGTGGTCTGCAGCCCCACACTCCCGGAGGCTGACTCCGTGGGCGCCCAGAAGGTGCCTGACAGACGTCATGTCCCTAGCGCTCTGCTCCCCAGCAGAGACGTGTGCAGGTGGTGGGGCCTGCCCCTGCGTGTCTGGGCTCCCGCCGGCAGCCCCAGCTCCAGGGAAGCAGCCCCTGAGCCAAGACCTGTAGGAGGCGCGGGGCGCCCCCGCCTGGAAGCCTGGTGCACAGCACGCGGGAAGCGAGCCTCCTCGGGAGAAGAGGAGGCAGCCCAGCTGCGTGCGTCTGCAATCACTCCTTGGGCGGAGCCCAGTGAGCCTCCAGTACGGCAGAGCTCCAGCTCTGCTCAGAGGCCCGATCTGGCAGAGTTGCTGGCGTGAGGCTGCTCTGCCCTGGGCGAGCCTCGCCCAGACTTGCCTCGCTGCTAGGCTTCCTGCCCGGGAAGGAGCAGGCTGCGCCAGACAGGCAGACGCTCCTGGCGCCTTCCTGGCCTCAGCTCCACTCCTGCCTTGCCTTTGCACCTAGTCCCCAGGCGTCCTTGCGGAGGGCTTAGGGGCCGGTGGGGTGCCCGCTGCCAAGCCCTCCAGCCGTGAGAGCTCTGTCATAGGGAAGGGAATGGCAAGTGCAGGGCTCCTCCAGCGCTCGCTTGGGCGCCCAGACTCAGCACAGCACGGAGAGCACCAGGCTTCCCAGGGCCCCTGGCTGTGGTCTGCAGCCCCACACACCCGGAGGCTGACTCCGTGAGCGCCCAGAAGGTGCCTGACAGACGTCATTTCCCTAGTGCTCTCCCCACCAGCAGAGACGTGTGCAGGTGGTTGGGGCCTGCCCCTGCGTGTCTGGGCTGCCGCCCACAGCCTCCGCTCAGGGGAAGCAGCCCCTGTGCCAAGACCTGCAGGAGGCGCGGGGCGTCCCTGCCTGGAAGCCAAGTGCACGGTCCGCTTGGAAGCGAGCCTCCTTGGGAAGAGTCGAGGGAGCCAAGCCGCGTGCAGCTGCAATCCCTGCTTGGGCCGAGCCGAGTGTGCCTCCAGGACAGCAGAGCTCCAGCTCTGCTCAGAGGCCGGATCTAGTCAAGTGCCTTGCGCGAGGCTGCTCTGCCCTGGGCGAGACTTGCCCAGGCTTGCCTCGCTGCTAGGCTTGCTGCCCAGGAAGGAGCAGGCTGTGCGATGCTGGGAGAGGCCACTGGCGCCTTCCTGGCCTCAGCTCCACTCCTGCCTTGCCTTTGCATCTAGGCCCCGGGCGTCCTTGGGGAAGGCTTAGGAGCCGGTGGCTTGCACACTGCCAAGCCCTCCAGCAGTGAGGCCTCTCGTAGAGGGCAGGGGAGGGCAAGTGCAGGGCTCCACCAGCGGTTGCTTGGCCGCCCAGACTCAGCGCCGCACGGAGAGCACAAGGCTCCCAGGTCCCCTGGCTGTGGTCTGCAGCCCCACACTCCCGGAGGCTGACTCCGTGGGCGCCCAGAAGGTGCCTGACAGACGTCATGTCCCTAGCGCTCTGCTCCCCAGCAGAGACGTGTGCAGGTGGTGGGGCCTGCCCCTGCGTGTCTGGGCTCCCGCCGGCAGCCCCAGCTCCAGGGAAGCAGCCCCTGAGCCAAGACCTGTAGGAGGCGCGGGGCGCCCCCGCCTGGAAGCCTGGTGCACAGCACGCGGGAAGCGAGCCTCCTCGGGAGAAGAGGAGGCAGCCCAGCTGCGTGCGTCTGCAATCACTCCTTGGGCGGAGCCCAGTGAGCCTCCAGTACGGCAGAGCTCCAGCTCTGCTCAGAGGGCCGATCTGGCAGAGTTGCTGGCGTGAGGCTGCTCTGCCCTGGGCGAGCCTTGCCCAGACTTGCCTCGCTGCTAGGCTTCCTGCCCGGGAAGGAGCAGGCTGCGCCAGACAGGCAGACGCTCCTGGCGCCTTCCTGGCCTCAGCTCCACTCCTGCCTTGCCTTTGCACCTAGTCCCCAGGCGTCCTTGCGGAGGGCTTAGGGGCCGGTGGGGTGCCCGCTGCCAAGCCCTCCAGCCGTGAGAGCTCTGTCATAGGGAAGGGAATGGCAAGTGCAGGGCTCCTCCAGCGCTCGCTTGGGCGCCCAGACTCAGCACAGCACGGAGAGCACCAGGCTTCCCAGGGCCCCTGGCTGTGGTCTGCAGCCCCACACACCCGGAGGCTGACTCCGTGAGCGCCCAGAAGGTGCCTGACAGACGTCATTTCCCTAGTGCTCTCCCCACCAGCAGAGACGTGTGCAGGTGGTTGGGGCCTGCCCCTGCGTGTCTGGGCTGCCGCCCACAGCCTCCGCTCAGGGGAAGCAGCCCCTGTGCCAAGACCTGCAGGAGGCGCGGGGCGTCCCTGCCTGGAAGCCAAGTGCACGGTCCGCTTGGAAGCGAGCCTCCTTGGGAAGAGTCGAGGGAGCCAAGCCGCGTGCAGCTGCAATCCCTGCTTGGGCCGAGCCGAGTGTGCCTCCAGGACAGCAGAGCTCCAGCTCTGCTCAGAGGCCGGATCTAGTCAAGTGCCTTGCGCGAGGCTGCTCTGCCCTGGGCGAGACTTGCCCAGGCTTGCCTCACTGCTAGGCTTGCTGCCCGGGAAGGAGCAGGCTGTGCGATGCTGGGAGAGGCCACTGGCGCCTTCCTGGCCTCAGCTCCACTCCTGCCTTGCCTTTGCATCTAGGCCCCGGGCGTCCTTGGGGAAGGCTTAGGAGCCGGTGGCTTGCACACTGCCAAGCCCTCCAGCAGTGAGGCCTCTCGTAGAGGGCAGGGGAGGGCAAGTGCAGGGCTCCACCAGCGGTTGCTTGGCCGCCCAGACTCAGCGCCGCACGGAGAGCACAAGGCTCCCAGGTCCCCTGGCTGTGGTCTGCAGCCCCACACTCCCGGAGGCTGACTCCGTGGGCGCCCAGAAGGTGCCTGACAGACGTCATGTCCCTAGCGCTCTGCTCCCCAGCAGAGACGTGTGCAGGTGGTGGGGCCTGCCCCTGCGTGTCTGGGCTCCCGCCGGCAGCCCCAGCTCCAGGGAAGCAGCCCCTGAGCCAAGACCTGTAGGAGGCGCGGGGCGCCCCCGCCTGGAAGCCTGGTGCACAGCACGCGGGAAGCGAGCCTCCTCGGGAGAAGAGGAGGCAGCCCAGCTGCGTGCGTCTGCAATCACTCCTTGGGCGGAGCCCAGTGAGCCTCCAGTACGGCAGAGCTCCAGCTCTGCTCAGAGGGCCGATCTGGCAGAGTTGCTGGCGTGAGGCTGCTCTGCCCTGGGCGAGCCTTGCCCAGACTTGCCTCGCTGCTAGGCTTCCTGCCCGGGAAGGAGCAGGCTGCGCCAGACAGGCAGACGCTCCTGGCGCCTTCCTGGCCTCAGCTCCACTCCTGCCTTGCCTTTGCACCTAGTCCCCAGGCGTCCTTGCGGAGGGCTTAGGGGCCGGTGGGGTGCCCGCTGCCAAGCCCTCCAGCCGTGAGAGCTCTGTCATAGGGAAGGGAATGGCAAGTGCAGGGCTCCTCCAGCGCTCGCTTGGGCGCCCAGACTCAGCACAGCACGGAGAGCACCAGGCTTCCCAGGGCCCCTGGCTGTGGTCTGCAGCCCCACACACCCGGAGGCTGACTCCGTGAGCGCCCAGAAGGTGCCTGACAGACGTCATTTCCCTAGTGCTCTCCCCACCAGCAGAGACGTGTGCAGGTGGTTGGGGCCTGCCCCTGCGTGTCTGGGCTGCCGCCCACAGCCTCCGCTCAGGGGAAGCAGCCCCTGTGCCAAGACCTGCAGGAGGCGCGGGGCGTCCCTGCCTGGAAGCCAAGTGCACGGTCCGCTTGGAAGCGAGCCTCCTTGGGAAGAGTCGAGGGAGCCAAGCCGCGTGCAGCTGCAATCCCTGCTTGGGCCGAGCCGAGTGTGCCTCCAGGACAGCAGAGCTCCAGCTCTGCTCAGAGGCCGGATCTAGTCAAGTGCCTTGCGCGAGGCTGCTCTGCCCTGGGCGAGACTTGCCCAGGCTTGCCTCACTGCTAGGCTTGCTGCCCAGGAAGGAGCAGGCTGTGCGATGCTGGGAGAGGCCACTGGCGCCTTCCTGGCCTCAGCTCCACTCCTGCCTTGCCTTTGCATCTAGGCCCCGGGCGTCCTTGGGGAAGGCTTAGGAGCCGGTGGCTTGCACACTGCCAAGCCCTCCAGCAGTGAGGCCTCTCGTAGAGGGCAGGGGAGGGCAAGTGCAGGGCTCCACCAGCGGTTGCTTGGCCGCCCAGACTCAGCGCCGCACGGAGAGCACAAGGCTCCCAGGTCCCCTGGCTGTGGTCTGCAGCCCCACACTCCCGGAGGCTGACTCCGTGGGCGCCCAGAAGGTGCCTGACAGACGTCATGTCCCTAGCGCTCTGCTCCCCAGCAGAGACGTGTGCAGGTGGTGGGGCCTGCCCCTGCGTGTCTGGGCTCCCGCCGGCAGCCCCAGCTCCAGGGAAGCAGCCCCTGAGCCAAGACCTGTAGGAGGTGCGGGGCGCCCCCGCCTGGAAGCCTGGTGCACAGCACGCGGGAAGCGAGCCTCCTCGGGAGAAGAGGAGGCAGCCCAGCTGCGTGCGTCTGCAATCACTCCTTGGGCGGAGCCCAGTGAGCCTCCAGTACGGCAGAGCTCCAGCTCTGCTCAGAGGGCCGATCTGGCAGAGTTGCTGGCGTGAGGCTGCTCTGCCCTGGGCGAGCCTTGCCCAGACTTGCCTCGCTGCTAGGCTTCCTGCCCGGGAAGGAGCAGGCTGCGCCAGACAGGCAGACGCTCCTGGCGCCTTCCTGGCCTCAGCTCCACTCCTGCCTTGCCTTTGCACCTAGTCCCCAGGCGTCCTTGCGGAGGGCTTAGGGGCCGGTGGGGTGCCCGCTGCCAAGCCCTCCAGCCGTGAGAGCTCTGTCATAGGGAAGGGAATGGCAAGTGCAGGGCTCCTCCAGCGCTCGCTTGGGCGCCCAGACTCAGCACAGCACGGAGAGCACCAGGCTTCCCAGGGCCCCTGGCTGTGGTCTGCAGCCCCACACACCCGGAGGCTGACTCCGTGAGCGCCCAGAAGGTGCCTGACAGACGTCATTTCCCTAGTGCTCTCCCCACCAGCAGAGACGTGTGCAGGTGGTTGGGGCCTGCCCCTGCGTGTCTGGGCTGCCGCCCACAGCCTCCGCTCAGGGGAAGCAGCCCCTGTGCCAAGACCTGCAGGAGGCGCGGGGCGTCCCTGCCTGGAAGCCAAGTGCACGGTCCGCTTGGAAGCGAGCCTCCTTGGGAAGAGTCGAGGGAGCCAAGCCGCGTGCAGCTGCAATCCCTGCTTGGGCCGAGCCGAGTGTGCCTCCAGGACGGCAGAGCTCCAGCTCTGCTCAGAGGCCGGATCTAGTCAAGTGCCTTGCGCGAGGCTGCTCTGCCCTGGGCGAGACTTGCCCAGGCTTGCCTCGCTGCTAGGCTTGCTGCCCGCGAAGGAGCAGGCTGTGCGATGCTGGGAGAGGCCACTGGCGCCTTCCTGGCCTCAGCTCCACTCCTGCCTTGCCTTTGCATCTAGGCCCCGGCCGTCCGTGGGGAAGGCTTAGGAGCCGGTGGCTTGCACACTGCCAAGCCCTCCAGCAGTGAGGCCTCTCTTAGAGGGCAGGGGAGGGCAAGTGCAGGGCTCCACCAGCGGTTGCTTGGCCGCCCAGACTCAGCGCCGCACGGAGAGCACAAGGCTCCCAGGTCCCCTGGCTGTGGTCTGCAGCCCCACACTCCCGGAGGCTGACTCCGTGGGCGCCCAGAAGGTGCCTGACAGACGTCATGTCCCTAGCGCTCTGCTCCCCAGCAGAGACGTGTGCAGGTGGTGGGGCCTGCCCCTGCGTGTCTGGGCTCCCGCCGGCAGCCCCAGCTCCAGGGAAGCAGCCCCTGAGCCAAGACCTGTAGGAGGCGCGGGGCGCCCCCGCCTGGAAGCCTGGTGCACAGCACGCGGGAAGCGAGCCTCCTCGGGAGAAGAGGAGGCAGCCCAGCTGCGTGCGTCTGCAATCACTCCTTGGGCGGAGCCCAGTGAGCCTCCAGTACGGCAGAGCTCCAGCTCTGCTCAGAGGCCCGATCTGGCAGAGTTGCTGGCGTGAGGCTGCTCTGCCCTGGGCGAGCCTCGCCCAGACTTGCCTCGCTGCTAGGCTTCCTGCCCGGGAAGGAGCAGGCTGCGCCAGACAGGCAGACGCTCCTGGCGCCTTCCTGGCCTCAGCTCCACTCCTGCCTTGCCTTTGCACCTAGTCCCCAGGCGTCCTTGCGGAGGGCTTAGGGGCCGGTGGGGTGCCCGCTGCCAAGCCCTCCAGCCGTGAGAGCTCTGTCATAGGGAAGGGAATGGCAAGTGCAGGGCTCCTCCAGCGCTCGCTTGGGCGCCCAGACTCAGCACAGCACGGAGAGCACCAGGCTTCCCAGGGCCCCTGGCTGTGGTCTGCAGCCCCACACACCCGGAGGCTGACTCCGTGAGCGCCCAGAAGGTGCCTGACAGACGTCATTTCCCTAGTGCTCTCCCCACCAGCAGAGACGTGTGCAGGTGGTTGGGGCCTGCCCCTGCGTGTCTGGGCTGCCACCCACAGCCTCCGCTCAAGGGAAGCAGCCCCTGTGCCAAGACCTGCAGGAGGCGCGGGGCGTCCCTGCCTGGAAGCCAAGTGCACGGTCCGCTTGGAAGCGAGCCTCCTTGGGAAGAGTCGAGGGAGCCAAGCCGCGTGCAGCTGCAATCCCTGCTTGGGCCGAGCCGAGTGTGCCTCCAGGACAGCAGAGCTCCAGCTCTGCTCAGAGGCCGGATCTAGTCAAGTGCCTTGCGCGAGGCTGCTCTGCCCTGGGCGAGACTTGCCCAGGCTTGCCTCGCTGCTAGGCTTGCTGCCCAGGAAGGAGCAGGCTGTGCGATGCTGGGAGAGGCCACTGGCGCCTTCCTGGCCTCATCTCCACTCCTGCCTTGCCTTTGCATCTAGGCCCCGGGCGTCCTTGGGGAAGGCTTAGGAGCCGGTGGCTTGCACACTGCCAAGCCCTCCAGCAGTGAGGCCTCTCGTAGAGGGGAGGGGAGGGCAAGTGCAGGGCTCCACCAGCGGTTGCTTGGCCGCCCAGACTCAGCGCCGCACGGAGAGCACAAGGCTCCCAGGTCCCCTGGCTGTGGTCTGCAGCCCCACACTCCCGGAGGCTGACTCCGTGGGCGCCCAGAAGGTGCCTGACAGACGTCATGTCCCTAGCGCTCTGCTCCCCAGCAGAGACGTGTGCAGGTGGTGGGGCCTGCCCCTGCGTGTCTGGGCTCCCGCCGGCAGCCCCAGCTCCAGGGAAGCAGCCCCTGAGCCAAGACCTGTAGGAGGCGCGGGGCGCCCCCGCCTGGAAGCCTGGTGCACAGCACGCGGGAAGCGAGCCTCCTCGGGAGAAGAGGAGGCAGCCCAGCTGCGTGCGTCTGCAATCACTCCTTGGGCGGAGCCCAGTGAGCCTCCAGTACGGCAGAGCTCCAGCTCTGCTCAGAGGCCGATCTGGCAGAGTTGCTGGCGTGAGGCTGCTGTGCTCTGGGCGAGCCTCGCCCAGACTTGCCTCGCTGCTAGGCTTCCTGCCCGGGAAGGAGCAGGCTGCCCCAGACAGGCAGACGCTCCTGGCGCCTTCCTGGCCTCAGCTCCACTCCTGCCTTGCCTTTGCACCTAGTCCCCAGGCGTCCTTGCGGAGGGCTTAGGGGCCGGTGGGGTGCCCGCTGCCAAGCCCTCCAGCCGTGAGAGCTCTGTCATAGGGAAGGGAATGGCAAGTGCAGGGCTCCTCCAGCGCTCGCTTGGGCGCCCAGACTCAGCACAGCACGGAGAGCACCAGGCTTCCCAGGGCCCCTGGCTGTGGTCTGCAGCCCCACACACCCGGAGGCTGACTCCGTGAGCGCCCAGAAGGTGCCTGACAGACGTCATTTCCCTAGTGCTCTCCCCACCAGCAGAGACGTGTGCAGGTGGTTGGGGCCTGCCCCTGCGTGTCTGGGCTGCCGCCCACAGCCTCCGCTCAGGGGAAGCAGCCCCTGTGCCAAGACCTGCAGGAGGCGCGGGGCGTCCCTGCCTGGAAGCCAAGTGCACGGTCCGCTTGGAAGCGAGCCTCCTTGGGAAGAGTTGAGGGAGCCAAGCCGCGTGCAGCTGCAATCCCTGCTTGGGCCGAGCCGAGTGTGCCTCCAGGACAGCAGAGCTCCAGCTCTGCTCAGAGGCCGGATCTAGTCAAGTGCCTTGCGCGAGGCTGCTCTGCCCTGGGCGAGACTTGCCCAGGCTTGCCTCACTGCTAGGCTTGCTGCCCAGGAAGGAGCAGGCTGTGCGATGCTGGGAGAGGCCACTGGCGCCTTCCTGGCCTCAGCTCCACTCCTGCCTTGCCTTTGCATCTAGGCCCCGGGCGTCCTTGGGGAAGGCTTAGGAGCCGGTGGCTTGCACACTGCCAAGCCCTCCAGCAGTGAGGCCTCTCGTAGAGGGCAGGGGAGGGCAAGTGCAGGGCTCCACCAGCGGTTGCTTGGCCGCCCAGACTCAGCGCCGCACGGAGAGCACAAGGCTCCCAGGTCCCCTGGCTGTGGTCTGCAGCCCCACACTCCCGGAGGCTGACTCCGTGGGCGCCCAGAAGGTGCCTGACAGACGTCATGTCCCTAGCGCTCTGCTCCCCAGCAGAGACGTGTGCAGGTGGTGGGGCCTGCCCCTGCGTGTCTGGGCTCCCGCCGGCAGCCCCAGCTCCAGGGAAGCAGCCCCTGAGCCAAGACCTGTAGGAGGCGCGGGGCGCCCCCGCCTGGAAGCCTGGTGCACAGCACGCGGGAAGCGAGCCTCCTCGGGAGAAGAGGAGGCAGCCCAGCTGCGTGCGTCTGCAATCACTCCTTGGGCGGAGCCCAGTGAGCCTCCAGTACGGCAGAGCTCCAGCTCTGCTCAGAGGGCCGATCTGGCAGAGTTGCTGGCGTGAGGCTGCTCTGCCCTGGGCGAGCCTTGCCCAGACTTGCCTCGCTGCTAGGCTTCCTGCCCGGGAAGGAGCAGGCTGCGCCAGACAGGCAGACGCTCCTGGCGCCTTCCTGGCCTCAGCTCCACTCCTGCCTTGCCTTTGCACCTAGTCCCCAGGCGTCCTTGCGGAGGGCTTAGGGGCCGGTGGGGTGCCCGCTGCCAAGCCCTCCAGCCGTGAGAGCTCTGTCATAGGGAAGGGAATGGCAAGTGCAGGGCTCCTCCAGCGCTCGCTTGGGCGCCCAGACTCAGCACAGCACGGAGAGCACCAGGCTTCCCAGGGCCCCTGGCTGTGGTCTGCAGCCCCACACACCCGGAGGCTGACTCCGTGAGCGCCCAGAAGGTGCCTGACAGACGTCATTTCCCTAGTGCTCTCCCCACCAGCAGAGACGTGTGCAGGTGGTTGGGGCCTGCCCCTGCGTGTCTGGGCTGCCGCCCACAGCCTCCGCTCAGGGGAAGCAGCCCCTGTGCCAAGACCTGCAGGAGGCGCGGGGCGTCCCTGCCTGGAAGCCAAGTGCACGGTCCGCTTGGAAGCGAGCCTCCTTGGGAAGAGTCGAGGGAGCCAAGCCGCGTGCAGCTGCAATCCCTGCTTGGGCCGAGCCGAGTGTGCCTCCAGGACGGCAGAGCTCCAGCTCTGCTCAGAGGCCGGATCTAGTCAAGTGCCTTGCGCGAGGCTGCTCTGCCCTGGGCGAGACTTGCCCAGGCTTGCCTCGCTGCTAGGCTTGCTGCCCGCGAAGGAGCAGGCTGTGCGATGCTGGGAGAGGCCACTGGCGCCTTCCTGGCCTCAGCTCCACTCCTGCCTTGCCTTTGCATCTAGGCCCCGGCCGTCCGTGGGGAAGGCTTAGGAGCCGGTGGCTTGCACACTGCCAAGCCCTCCAGCAGTGAGGCCTCTCGTAGAGGGCAGGGGAGGGCAAGTGCAGGGCTCCACCAGCGGTTGCTTGGCCGCCCAGACTCAGCGCCGCACGGAGAGCACAAGGCTCCCAGGTCCCCTGGCTGTGGTCTGCAGCCCCACACTCCCGGAGGCTGACTCCGTGGGCGCCCAGAAGGTGCCTGACAGACGTCATGTCCCTAGCGCTCTGCTCCCCAGCAGAGACGTGTGCAGGTGGTGGGGCCTGCCCCTGCGTGTCTGGGCTCCCGCCGGCAGCCCCAGCTCCAGGGAAGCAGCCCCTGAGCCAAGACCTGTAGGAGGCGCGGGGCGCCCCCGCCTGGAAGCCTGGTGCACAGCACGCGGGAAGCGAGCCTCCTCGGGAGAAGAGGAGGCAGCCCAGCTGCGTGCGTCTGCAATCACTCCTTGGGCGGAGCCCAGTGAGCCTCCAGTACGGCAGAGCTCCAGCTCTGCTCAGAGGGCCGATCTGGCAGAGTTGCTGGCGTGAGGCTGCTCTGCCCTGGGCGAGCCTTGCCCAGACTTGCCTCGCTGCTAGGCTTCCTGCCCGGGAAGGAGCAGGCTGCGCCAGACAGGCAGACGCTCCTGGCGCCTTCCTGGCCTCAGCTCCACTCCTGCCTTGCCTTTGCACCTAGTCCCCAGGCGTCCTTGCGGAGGGCTTAGGGGCCGGTGGGGTGCCCGCTGCCAAGCCCTCCAGCCGTGAGAGCTCTGTCATAGGGAAGGGAATGGCAAGTGCAGGGCTCCTCCAGCGCTCGCTTGGGCGCCCAGACTCAGCACAGCACGGAGAGCACCAGGCTTCCCAGGGCCCCTGGCTGTGGTCTGCAGCCCCACACACCCGGAGGCTGACTCCGTGAGCGCCCAGAAGGTGCCTGACAGACGTCATTTCCCTAGTGCTCTCCCCACCAGCAGAGACGTGTGCAGGTGGTTGGGGCCTGCCCCTGCGTGTCTGGGCTGCCGCCCACAGCCTCCGCTCAGGGGAAGCAGCCCCTGTGCCAAGACCTGCAGGAGGCGCGGGGCGTCCCTGCCTGGAAGCCAAGTGCACGGTCCGCTTGGAAGCGAGCCTCCTTGGGAAGAGTCGAGGGAGCCAAGCCGCGTGCAGCTGCAATCCCTGCTTGGGCCGAGCCGAGTGTGCCTCCAGGACAGCAGAGCTCCAGCTCTGCTCAGAGGCCGGATCTAGTCAAGTGCCTTGCGCGAGGCTGCTCTGCCCTGGGCGAGACTTGCCCAGGCTTGCCTCACTGCTAGGCTTGCTGCCCGGGAAGGAGCAGGCTGTGCGATGCTGGGAGAGGCCACTGGCGCCTTCCTGGCCTCAGCTCCACTCCTGCCTTGCCTTTGCATCTAGGCCCCGGGCGTCCTTGGGGAAGGCTTAGGAGCCGGTGGCTTGCACACTGCCAAGCCCTCCAGCAGTGAGGCCTCTCGTAGAGGGCAGGGGAGGGCAAGTGCAGGGCTCCACCAGCGGTTGCTTGGCCGCCCAGACTCAGCGCCGCACGGAGAGCACAAGGCTCCCAGGTCCCCTGGCTGTGGTCTGCAGCCCCACACTCCCGGAGGCTGACTCCGTGGGCGCCCAGAAGGTGCCTGACAGACGTCATGTCCCTAGCGCTCTGCTCCCCAGCAGAGACGTGTGCAGGTGGTGGGGCCTGCCCCTGCGTGTCTGGGCTCCCGCCGGCAGCCCCAGCTCCAGGGAAGCAGCCCCTGAGCCAAGACCTGTAGGAGGCGCGGGGCGCCCCCGCCTGGAAGCCTGGTGCACAGCACGCGGGAAGCGAGCCTCCTCGGGAGAAGAGGAGGCAGCCCAGCTGCGTGCGTCTGCAATCACTCCTTGGGCGGAGCCCAGTGAGCCTCCAGTACGGCAGAGCTCCAGCTCTGCTCAGAGGGCCGATCTGGCAGAGTTGCTGGCGTGAGGCTGCTCTGCCCTGGGCGAGCCTTGCCCAGACTTGCCTCGCTGCTAGGCTTCCTGCCCGGGAAGGAGCAGGCTGCGCCAGACAGGCAGACGCTCCTGGCGCCTTCCTGGCCTCAGCTCCACTCCTGCCTTGCCTTTGCACCTAGTCCCCAGGCGTCCTTGCGGAGGGCTTAGGGGCCGGTGGGGTGCCCGCTGCCAAGCCCTCCAGCCGTGAGAGCTCTGTCATAGGGAAGGGAATGGCAAGTGCAGGGCTCCTCCAGCGCTCGCTTGGGCGCCCAGACTCAGCACAGCACGGAGAGCACCAGGCTTCCCAGGGCCCCTGGCTGTGGTCTGCAGCCCCACACACCCGGAGGCTGACTCCGTGAGCGCCCAGAAGGTGCCTGACAGACGTCATTTCCCTAGTGCTCTCCCCACCAGCAGAGACGTGTGCAGGTGGTTGGGGCCTGCCCCTGCGTGTCTGGGCTGCCGCCCACAGCCTCCGCTCAGGGGAAGCAGCCCCTGTGCCAAGACCTGCAGGAGGCGCGGGGCGTCCCTGCCTGGAAGCCAAGTGCACGGTCCGCTTGGAAGCGAGCCTCCTTGGGAAGAGTCGAGGGAGCCAAGCCGCGTGCAGCTGCAATCCCTGCTTGGGCCGAGCCGAGTGTGCCTCCAGGACAGCAGAGCTCCAGCTCTGCTCAGAGGCCGGATCTAGTCAAGTGCCTTGCGCGAGGCTGCTCTGCCCTGGGCGAGACTTGCCCAGGCTTGCCTCACTGCTAGGCTTGCTGCCCAGGAAGGAGCAGGCTGTGCGATGCTGGGAGAGGCCACTGGCGCCTTCCTGGCCTCAGCTCCACTCCTGCCTTGCCTTTGCATCTAGGCCCCGGGCGTCCTTGGGGAAGGCTTAGGAGCCGGTGGCTTGCACACTGCCAAGCCCTCCAGCAGTGAGGCCTCTCGTAGAGGGCAGGGGAGGGCAAGTGCAGGGCTCCACCAGCGGTTGCTTGGCCGCCCAGACTCAGCGCCGCACGGAGAGCACAAGGCTCCCAGGTCCCCTGGCTGTGGTCTGCAGCCCCACACTCCCGGAGGCTGACTCCGTGGGCGCCCAGAAGGTGCCTGACAGACGTCATGTCCCTAGCGCTCTGCTCCCCAGCAGAGACGTGTGCAGGTGGTGGGGCCTGCCCCTGCGTGTCTGGGCTCCCGCCGGCAGCCCCAGCTCCAGGGAAGCAGCCCCTGAGCCAAGACCTGTAGGAGGTGCGGGGCGCCCCCGCCTGGAAGCCTGGTGCACAGCACGCGGGAAGCGAGCCTCCTCGGGAGAAGAGGAGGCAGCCCAGCTGCGTGCGTCTGCAATCACTCCTTGGGCGGAGCCCAGTGAGCCTCCAGTACGGCAGAGCTCCAGCTCTGCTCAGAGGGCCGATCTGGCAGAGTTGCTGGCGTGAGGCTGCTCTGCCCTGGGCGAGCCTTGCCCAGACTTGCCTCGCTGCTAGGCTTCCTGCCCGGGAAGGAGCAGGCTGCGCCAGACAGGCAGACGCTCCTGGCGCCTTCCTGGCCTCAGCTCCACTCCTGCCTTGCCTTTGCACCTAGTCCCCAGGCGTCCTTGCGGAGGGCTTAGGGGCCGGTGGGGTGCCCGCTGCCAAGCCCTCCAGCCGTGAGAGCTCTGTCATAGGGAAGGGAATGGCAAGTGCAGGGCTCCTCCAGCGCTCGCTTGGGCGCCCAGACTCAGCACAGCACGGAGAGCACCAGGCTTCCCAGGGCCCCTGGCTGTGGTCTGCAGCCCCACACACCCGGAGGCTGACTCCGTGAGCGCCCAGAAGGTGCCTGACAGACGTCATTTCCCTAGTGCTCTCCCCACCAGCAGAGACGTGTGCAGGTGGTTGGGGCCTGCCCCTGCGTGTCTGGGCTGCCGCCCACAGCCTCCGCTCAGGGGAAGCAGCCCCTGTGCCAAGACCTGCAGGAGGCGCGGGGCGTCCCTGCCTGGAAGCCAAGTGCACGGTCCGCTTGGAAGCGAGCCTCCTTGGGAAGAGTCGAGGGAGCCAAGCCGCGTGCAGCTGCAATCCCTGCTTGGGCCGAGCCGAGTGTGCCTCCAGGACGGCAGAGCTCCAGCTCTGCTCAGAGGCCGGATCTAGTCAAGTGCCTTGCGCGAGGCTGCTCTGCCCTGGGCGAGACTTGCCCAGGCTTGCCTCGCTGCTAGGCTTGCTGCCCGCGAAGGAGCAGGCTGTGCGATGCTGGGAGAGGCCACTGGCGCCTTCCTGGCCTCAGCTCCACTCCTGCCTTGCCTTTGCATCTAGGCCCCGGCCGTCCGTGGGGAAGGCTTAGGAGCCGGTGGCTTGCACACTGCCAAGCCCTCCAGCAGTGAGGCCTCTCTTAGAGGGCAGGGGAGGGCAAGTGCAGGGCTCCACCAGCGGTTGCTTGGCCGCCCAGACTCAGCGCCGCACGGAGAGCACAAGGCTCCCAGGTCCCCTGGCTGTGGTCTGCAGCCCCACACTCCCGGAGGCTGACTCCGTGGGCGCCCAGAAGGTGCCTGACAGACGTCATGTCCCTAGCGCTCTGCTCCCCAGCAGAGACGTGTGCAGGTGGTGGGGCCTGCCCCTGCGTGTCTGGGCTCCCGCCGGCAGCCCCAGCTCCAGGGAAGCAGCCCCTGAGCCAAGACCTGTAGGAGGCGCGGGGCGCCCCCGCCTGGAAGCCTGGTGCACAGCACGCGGGAAGCGAGCCTCCTCGGGAGAAGAGGAGGCAGCCCAGCTGCGTGCGTCTGCAATCACTCCTTGGGCGGAGCCCAGTGAGCCTCCAGTACGGCAGAGCTCCAGCTCTGCTCAGAGGCCCGATCTGGCAGAGTTGCTGGCGTGAGGCTGCTCTGCCCTGGGCGAGCCTCGCCCAGACTTGCCTCGCTGCTAGGCTTCCTGCCCGGGAAGGAGCAGGCTGCGCCAGACAGGCAGACGCTCCTGGCGCCTTCCTGGCCTCAGCTCCACTCCTGCCTTGCCTTTGCACCTAGTCCCCAGGCGTCCTTGCGGAGGGCTTAGGGGCCGGTGGGGTGCCCGCTGCCAAGCCCTCCAGCCGTGAGAGCTCTGTCATAGGGAAGGGAATGGCAAGTGCAGGGCTCCTCCAGCGCTCGCTTGGGCGCCCAGACTCAGCACAGCACGGAGAGCACCAGGCTTCCCAGGGCCCCTGGCTGTGGTCTGCAGCCCCACACACCCGGAGGCTGACTCCGTGAGCGCCCAGAAGGTGCCTGACAGACGTCATTTCCCTAGTGCTCTCCCCACCAGCAGAGACGTGGGCAGGTGGTTGGGGCCTGCCCCTGCGTGTCTGGGCTGCCACCCACAGCCTCCGCTCAAGGGAAGCAGCCCCTGTGCCAAGACCTGCAGGAGGCGCGGGGCGTCCCTGCCTGGAAGCCAAGTGCACGGTCCGCTTGGAAGCGAGCCTCCTTGGGAAGAGTCGAGGGAGCCAAGCCGCGTGCAGCTGCAATCCCTGCTTGGGCCGAGCCGAGTGTGCCTCCAGGACAGCAGAGCTCCAGCTCTGCTCAGAGGCCGGATCTAGTCAAGTGCCTTGCGCGAGGCTGCTCTGCCCTGGGCGAGACTTGCCCAGGCTTGCCTCGCTGCTAGGCTTGCTGCCCAGGAAGGAGCAGGCTGTGCGATGCTGGGAGAGGCCACTGGCGCCTTCCTGGCCTCAGCTCCACTCCTGCCTTGCCTTTGCATCTAGGCCCCGGGCGTCCTTGGGGAAGGCTTAGGAGCCGGTGGCTTGCACACTGCCAAGCCCTCCAGCAGTGAGGCCTCTCGTAGAGGGCAGGGGAGGGCAAGTGCAGGGCTCCACCAGCGGTTGCTTGGCCGCCCAGACTCAGCGCCGCACGGAGAGCACAAGGCTCCCAGGTCCCCTGGCTGTGGTCTGCAGCCCCACACTCCCGGAGGCTGACTCCGTGGGCGCCCAGAAGGTGCCTGACAGACGTCATGTCCCTAGCGCTCTGCTCCCCAGCAGAGACGTGTGCAGGTGGTGGGGCCTGCCCCTGCGTGTCTGGGCTCCCGCCGGCAGCCCCAGCTCCAGGGAAGCAGCCCCTGAGCCAAGACCTGTAGGAGGTGCGGGGCGCCCCCGCCTGGAAGCCTGGTGCACAGCACGCGGGAAGCGAGCCTCCTCGGGAGAAGAGGAGGCAGCCCAGCTGCGTGCGTCTGCAATCACTCCTTGGGCGGAGCCCAGTGAGCCTCCAGTACGGCAGAGCTCCAGCTCTGCTCAGAGGGCCGATCTGGCAGAGTTGCTGGCGTGAGGCTGCTCTGCCCTGGGCGAGCCTTGCCCAGACTTGCCTCGCTGCTAGGCTTCCTGCCCGGGAAGGAGCAGGCTGCGCCAGACAGGCAGACGCTCCTGGCGCCTTCCTGGCCTCAGCTCCACTCCTGCCTTGCCTTTGCACCTAGTCCCCAGGCGTCCTTGCGGAGGGCTTAGGGGCCGGTGGGGTGCCCGCTGCCAAGCCCTCCAGCCGTGAGAGCTCTGTCATAGGGAAGGGAATGGCAAGTGCAGGGCTCCTCCAGCGCTCGCTTGGGCGCCCAGACTCAGCACAGCACGGAGAGCACCAGGCTTCCCAGGGCCCCTGGCTGTGGTCTGCAGCCCCACACACCCGGAGGCTGACTCCGTGAGCGCCCAGAAGGTGCCTGACAGACGTCATTTCCCTAGTGCTCTCCCCACCAGCAGAGACGTGTGCAGGTGGTTGGGGCCTGCCCCTGCGTGTCTGGGCTGCCGCCCACAGCCTCCGCTCAGGGGAAGCAGCCCCTGTGCCAAGACCTGCAGGAGGCGCGGGGCGTCCCTGCCTGGAAGCCAAGTGCACGGTCCGCTTGGAAGCGAGCCTCCTTGGGAAGAGTCGAGGGAGCCAAGCCGCGTGCAGCTGCAATCCCTGCTTGGGCCGAGCCGAGTGTGCCTCCAGGACGGCAGAGCTCCAGCTCTGCTCAGAGGCCGGATCTAGTCAAGTGCCTTGCGCGAGGCTGCTCTGCCCTGGGCGAGACTTGCCCAGGCTTGCCTCGCTGCTAGGCTTGCTGCCCGCGAAGGAGCAGGCTGTGCGATGCTGGGAGAGGCCACTGGCGCCTTCCTGGCCTCAGCTCCACTCCTGCCTTGCCTTTGCATCTAGGCCCCGGCCGTCCGTGGGGAAGGCTTAGGAGCCGGTGGCTTGCACACTGCCAAGCCCTCCAGCAGTGAGGCCTCTCTTAGAGGGCAGGGGAGGGCAAGTGCAGGGCTCCACCAGCGGTTGCTTGGCCGCCCAGACTCAGCGCCGCACGGAGAGCACAAGGCTCCCAGGTCCCCTGGCTGTGGTCTGCAGCCCCACACTCCCGGAGGCTGACTCCGTGGGCGCCCAGAAGGTGCCTGACAGACGTCATGTCCCTAGCGCTCTGCTCCCCAGCAGAGACGTGTGCAGGTGGTGGGGCCTGCCCCTGCGTGTCTGGGCTCCCGCCGGCAGCCCCAGCTCCAGGGAAGCAGCCCCTGAGCCAAGACCTGTAGGAGGCGCGGGGCGCCCCCGCCTGGAAGCCTGGTGCACAGCACGCGGGAAGCGAGCCTCCTCGGGAGAAGAGGAGGCAGCCCAGCTGCGTGCGTCTGCAATCACTCCTTGGGCGGAGCCCAGTGAGCCTCCAGTACGGCAGAGCTCCAGCTCTGCTCAGAGGCCCGATCTGGCAGAGTTGCTGGCGTGAGGCTGCTCTGCCCTGGGCGAGCCTCGCCCAGACTTGCCTCGCTGCTAGGCTTCCTGCCCGGGAAGGAGCAGGCTGCGCCAGACAGGCAGACGCTCCTGGCGCCTTCCTGGCCTCAGCTCCACTCCTGCCTTGCCTTTGCACCTAGTCCCCAGGCGTCCTTGCGGAGGGCTTAGGGGCCGGTGGGGTGCCCGCTGCCAAGCCCTCCAGCCGTGAGAGCTCTGTCATAGGGAAGGGAATGGCAAGTGCAGGGCTCCTCCAGCGCTCGCTTGGGCGCCCAGACTCAGCACAGCACGGAGAGCACCAGGCTTCCCAGGGCCCCTGGCTGTGGTCTGCAGCCCCACACACCCGGAGGCTGACTCCGTGAGCGCCCAGAAGGTGCCTGACAGACGTCATTTCCCTAGTGCTCTCCCCACCAGCAGAGACGTGGGCAGGTGGTTGGGGCCTGCCCCTGCGTGTCTGGGCTGCCACCCACAGCCTCCGCTCAAGGGAAGCAGCCCCTGTGCCAAGACCTGCAGGAGGCGCGGGGCGTCCCTGCCTGGAAGCCAAGTGCACGGTCCGCTTGGAAGCGAGCCTCCTTGGGAAGAGTCGAGGGAGCCAAGCCGCGTGCAGCTGCAATCCCTGCTTGGGCCGAGCCGAGTGTGCCTCCAGGACAGCAGAGCTCCAGCTCTGCTCAGAGGCCGGATCTAGTCAAGTGCCTTGCGCGAGGCTGCTCTGCCCTGGGCGAGACTTGCCCAGGCTTGCCTCGCTGCTAGGCTTGCTGCCCAGGAAGGAGCAGGCTGTGCGATGCTGGGAGAGGCCACTGGCGCCTTCCTGGCCTCATCTCCACTCCTGCCTTGCCTTTGCATCTAGGCCCCGGGCGTCCTTGGGGAAGGCTTAGGAGCCGGTGGCTTGCACACTGCCAAGCCCTCCAGCAGTGAGGCCTCTCGTAGAGGGGAGGGGAGGGCAAGTGCAGGGCTCCACCAGCGGTTGCTTGGCCGCCCAGACTCAGCGCCGCACGGAGAGCACAAGGCTCCCAGGTCCCCTGGCTGTGGTCTGCAGCCCCACACTCCCGGAGGCTGACTCCGTGGGCGCCCAGAAGGTGCCTGACAGACGTCATGTCCCTAGCGCTCTGCTCCCCAGCAGAGACGTGTGCAGGTGGTGGGGCCTGCCCCTGCGTGTCTGGGCTCCCGCCGGCAGCCCCAGCTCCAGGGAAGCAGCCCCTGAGCCAAGACCTGTAGGAGGCGCGGGGCGCCCCCGCCTGGAAGCCTGGTGCACAGCACGCGGGAAGCGAGCCTCCTCGGGAGAAGAGGAGGCAGCCCAGCTGCGTGCGTCTGCAATCACTCCTTGGGCGGAGCCCAGTGAGCCTCCAGTACGGCAGAGCTCCAGCTCTGCTCAGAGGCCGATCTGGCAGAGTTGCTGGCGTGAGGCTGCTGTGCTCTGGGCGAGCCTCGCCCAGACTTGCCTCGCTGCTAGGCTTCCTGCCCGGGAAGGAGCAGGCTGCGCCAGACAGGCAGACGCTCCTGGCGCCTTCCTGGCCTCAGCTCCACTCCTGCCTTGCCTTTGCACCTAGTCCCCAGGCGTCCTTGCGGAGGGCTTAGGGGCCGGTGGGGTGCCCGCTGCCAAGCCCTCCAGCCGTGAGAGCTCTGTCATAGGGAAGGGAATGGCAAGTGCAGGGCTCCTCCAGCGCTCGCTTGGCCGCCCAGACTCAGCACAGCACGGAGAGCACCAGGCTTCCCAGGGCCCCTGGCTGTGGTCTGCAGCCCCACACACCCGGAGGCTGACTCCGTGAGCGCCCAGAAGGTGCCTGACAGACGTCATTTCCCTAGTGCTCTCCCCACCAGCAGAGACGTGTGCAGGTGGTTGGGGCCTGCCCCTGCGTGTCTGGGCTGCCGCCCACAGCCTCCGCTCAGGGGAAGCAGCCCCTGTGCCAAGACCTGCAGGAGGCGCGGGGCGTCCCTGCCTGGAAGCCAAGTGCACGGTCCGCTTGGAAGCGAGCCTCCGTGGGAAGAGTCGAGGGAGCCAAGCCGCGTGCAGCTGCAATCCCTGCTTGGGCCGAGCCGAGTGTGCCTCCAGGACAGCAGAGCTCCAGCTCTGCTCAGAGGCCGGATCTAGTCAAGTGCCTTGCGCGAGGCTGCTCTGCCCTGGGCGAGACTTGCCCAGGCTTGCCTCGCTGCTAGGCTTGCTGCCCAGGAAGGAGCAGGCTGTGCGATGCTGGGAGAGGCCACTGGCGCCTTCCTGGCCTCAGCTCCACTCCTGCCTTGCCTTTGCATCTAGGCCCCGGGCGTCCTTGGGGAAGGCTTAGGAGCCGGTGGCTTGCACACTGCCAAGCCCTCCAGCAGTGAGGCCTCTCGTAGAGGGCAGGGGAGGGCAAGTGCAGGGCTCCACCAGCGGTTGCTTGGCCGCCCAGACTCAGCGCCGCACGGAGAGCACAAGGCTCCCAGGTCCCCTGGCTGTGGTCTGCAGCCCCACACTCCCGGAGGCTGACTCCGTGGGCGCCCAGAAGGTGCCTGACAGACGTCATGTCCCTAGCGCTCTGCTCCCCAGCAGAGACGTGTGCAGGTGGTGGGGCCTGCCCCTGCGTGTCTGGGCTCCCGCCGGCAGCCCCAGCTCCAGGGAAGCAGCCCCTGAGCCAAGACCTGTAGGAGGCGCGGGGCGCCCCCGCCTGGAAGCCTGGTGCACAGCACGCGGGAAGCGAGCCTCCTCGGGAGAAGAGGAGGCAGCCCAGCTGCGTGCGTCTGCAATCACTCCTTGGGCGGAGCCCAGTGAGCCTCCAGTACGGCAGAGCTCCAGCTCTGCTCAGAGGGCCGATCTGGCAGAGTTGCTGGCGTGAGGCTGCTCTGCCCTGGGCGAGCCTTGCCCAGACTTGCCTCGCTGCTAGGCTTCCTGCCCGGGAAGGAGCAGGCTGCGCCAGACAGGCAGACGCTCCTGGCGCCTTCCTGGCCTCAGCTCCACTCCTGCCTTGCCTTTGCACCTAGTCCCCAGGCGTCCTTGCGGAGGGCTTAGGGGCCGGTGGGGTGCCCGCTGCCAAGCCCTCCAGCCGTGAGAGCTCTGTCATAGGGAAGGGAATGGCAAGTGCAGGGCTCCTCCAGCGCTCGCTTGGGCGCCCAGACTCAGCACAGCACGGAGAGCACCAGGCTTCCCAGGGCCCCTGGCTGTGGTCTGCAGCCCCACACACCCGGAGGCTGACTCCGTGAGCGCCCAGAAGGTGCCTGACAGACGTCATTTCCCTAGTGCTCTCCCCACCAGCAGAGACGTGTGCAGGTGGTTGGGGCCTGCCCCTGCGTGTCTGGGCTGCCGCCCACAGCCTCCGCTCAGGGGAAGCAGCCCCTGTGCCAAGACCTGCAGGAGGCGCGGGGCGTCCCTGCCTGGAAGCCAAGTGCACGGTCCGCTTGGAAGCGAGCCTCCTTGGGAAGAGTCGAGGGAGCCAAGCCGCGTGCAGCTGCAATCCCTGCTTGGGCCGAGCCGAGTGTGCCTCCAGGACAGCAGAGCTCCAGCTCTGCTCAGAGGCCGGATCTAGTCAAGTGCCTTGCGCGAGGCTGCTCTGCCCTGGGCGAGACTTGCCCAGGCTTGCCTCACTGCTAGGCTTGCTGCCCAGGAAGGAGCAGGCTGTGCGATGCTGGGAGAGGCCACTGGCGCCTTCCTGGCCTCAGCTCCACTCCTGCCTTGCCTTTGCATCTAGGCCCCGGGCGTCCTTGGGGAAGGCTTAGGAGCCGGTGGCTTGCACACTGCCAAGCCCTCCAGCAGTGAGGCCTCTCGTAGAGGGCAGGGGAGGGCAAGTGCAGGGCTCCACCAGCGGTTGCTTGGCCGCCCAGACTCAGCGCCGCACGGAGAGCACAAGGCTCCCAGGTCCCCTGGCTGTGGTCTGCAGCCCCACACTCCCGGAGGCTGACTCCGTGGGCGCCCAGAAGGTGCCTGACAGACGTCATGTCCCTAGCGCTCTGCTCCCCAGCAGAGACGTGTGCAGGTGGTGGGGCCTGCCCCTGCGTGTCTGGGCTCCCGCCGGCAGCCCCAGCTCCAGGGAAGCAGCCCCTGAGCCAAGACCTGTAGGAGGCGCGGGGCGCCCCCGCCTGGAAGCCTGGTGCACAGCACGCGGGAAGCGAGCCTCCTCGGGAGAAGAGGAGGCAGCCCAGCTGCGTGCGTCTGCAATCACTCCTTGGGCGGAGCCCAGTGAGCCTCCAGTACGGCAGAGCTCCAGCTCTGCTCAGAGGGCCGATCTGGCAGAGTTGCTGGCGTGAGGCTGCTCTGCCCTGGGCGAGCCTTGCCCAGACTTGCCTCGCTGCTAGGCTTCCTGCCCGGGAAGGAGCAGGCTGCGCCAGACAGGCAGACGCTCCTGGCGCCTTCCTGGCCTCAGCTCCACTCCTGCCTTGCCTTTGCACCTAGTCCCCAGGCGTCCTTGCGGAGGGCTTAGGGGCCGGTGGGGTGCCCGCTGCCAAGCCCTCCAGCCGTGAGCGCTCTGTCATAGGGAAGGGAATGGCAAGTGCAGGGCTCCTCCAGCGCTCGCTTGGGCGCCCAGACTCAGCACAGCACGGAGAGCACCAGGCTTCCCAGGGCCCCTGGCTGTGGTCTGCAGCCCCACACACCCGGAGGCTGACTCCGTGAGCGCCCAGAAGGTGCCTGACAGACGTCATTTCCCTAGTGCTCTCCCCACCAGCAGAGACGTGTGCAGGTGGTTGGGGCCTGCCCCTGCGTGTCTGGGCTGCCGCCCACAGCCTCCGCTCAGGGGAAGCAGCCCCTGTGCCAAGACCTGCAGGAGGCGCGGGGCGTCCCTGCCTGGAAGCCAAGTGCACGGTCCGCTTGGAAGCGAGCCTCCTTGGGAAGAGTCGAGGGAGCCAAGCCGCGTGCAGCTGCAATCCCTGCTTGGGCCGAGCCGAGTGTGCCTCCAGGACGGCAGAGCTCCAGCTCTGCTCAGAGGCCGGATCTAGTCAAGTGCCTTGCGCGAGGCTGCTCTGCCCTGGGCGAGACTTGCCCAGGCTTGCCTCGCTGCTAGGCTTGCTGCCCGCGAAGGAGCAGGCTGTGCGATGCTGGGAGAGGCCACTGGCGCCTTCCTGGCCTCAGCTCCACTCCTGCCTTGCCTTTGCATCTAGGCCCCGGCCGTCCGTGGGGAAGGCTTAGGAGCCGGTGGCTTGCACACTGCCAAGCCCTCCAGCAGTGAGGCCTCTCGTAGAGGGCAGGGGAGGGCAAGTGCAGGGCTCCACCAGCGGTTGCTTGGCCGCCCAGACTCAGCGCCGCACGGAGAGCACAAGGCTCCCAGGTCCCCTGGCTGTGGTCTGCAGCCCCACACTCCCGGAGGCTGACTCCGTGGGCGCCCAGAAGGTGCCTGACAGACGTCATGTCCCTAGCGCTCTGCTCCCCAGCAGAGACGTGTGCAGGTGGTGGGGCCTGCCCCTGCGTGTCTGGGCTCCCGCCGGCAGCCCCAGCTCCAGGGAAGCAGCCCCTGAGCCAAGACCTGTAGGAGGCGCGGGGCGCCCCCGCCTGGAAGCCTGGTGCACAGCACGCGGGAAGCGAGCCTCCTCGGGAGAAGAGGAGGCAGCCCAGCTGCGTGCGTCTGCAATCACTCCTTGGGCGGAGCCCAGTGAGCCTCCAGTACGGCAGAGCTCCAGCTCTGCTCAGAGGCCCGATCTGGCAGAGTTGCTGGCGTGAGGCTGCTCTGCCCTGGGCGAGCCTCGCCCAGACTTGCCTCGCTGCTAGGCTTCCTGCCCGGGAAGGAGCAGGCTGCGCCAGACAGGCAGACGCTCCTGGCGCCTTCCTGGCCTCAGCTCCACTCCTGCCTTGCCTTTGCACCTAGTCCCCAGGCGTCCTTGCGGAGGGCTTAGGGGCCGGTGGGGTGCCCGCTGCCAAGCCCTCCAGCCGTGAGAGCTCTGTCATAGGGAAGGGAATGGCAAGTGCAGGGCTCCTCCAGCGCTCGCTTGGGCGCCCAGACTCAGCACAGCACGGAGAGCACCAGGCTTCCCAGGGCCCCTGGCTGTGGTCTGCAGCCCCACACACCCGGAGGCTGACTCCGTGAGCGCCCAGAAGGTGCCTGACAGACGTCATTTCCCTAGTGCTCTCCCCACCAGCAGAGACGTGTGCAGGTGGTTGGGGCCTGCCCCTGCGTGTCTGGGCTGCCGCCCACAGCCTCCGCTCAGGGGAAGCAGCCCCTGTGCCAAGACCTGCAGGAGGCGCGGGGCGTCCCTGCCTGGAAGCCAAGTGCACGGTCCGCTTGGAAGCGAGCCTCCTTGGGAAGAGTCGAGGGAGCCAAGCCGCGTGCAGCTGCAATCCCTGCTTGGGCCGAGCCGAGTGTGCCTCCAGGACAGCAGAGCTCCAGCTCTGCTCAGAGGCCGGATCTAGTCAAGTGCCTTGCGCGAGGCTGCTCTGCCCTGGGCGAGACTTGCCCAGGCTTGCCTCACTGCTAGGCTTGCTGCCCAGGAAGGAGCAGGCTGTGCGATGCTGGGAGAGGCCACTGGCGCCTTCCTGGCCTCAGCTCCACTCCTGCCTTGCCTTTGCATCTAGGCCCCGGGCGTCCTTGGGGAAGGCTTAGGAGCCGGTGGCTTGCACACTGCCAAGCCCTCCAGCAGTGAGGCCTCTCGTAGAGGGCAGGGGAGGGCAAGTGCAGGGCTCCACCAGCGGTTGCTTGGCCGCCCAGACTCAGCGCCGCACGGAGAGCACAAGGCTCCCAGGTCCCCTGGCTGTGGTCTGCAGCCCCACACTCCCGGAGGCTGACTCCGTGGGCGCCCAGAAGGTGCCTGACAGACGTCATGTCCCTAGCGCTCTGCTCCCCAGCAGAGACGTGTGCAGGTGGTGGGGCCTGCCCCTGCGTGTCTGGGCTCCCGCCGGCAGCCCCAGCTCCAGGGAAGCAGCCCCTGAGCCAAGACCTGTAGGAGGCGCGGGGCGCCCCCGCCTGGAAGCCTGGTGCACAGCACGCGGGAAGCGAGCCTCCTCGGGAGAAGAGGAGGCAGCCCAGCTGCGTGCGTCTGCAATCACTCCTTGGGCGGAGCCCAGTGAGCCTCCAGTACGGCAGAGCTCCAGCTCTGCTCAGAGGGCCGATCTGGCAGAGTTGCTGGCGTGAGGCTGCTCTGCCCTGGGCGAGCCTTGCCCAGACTTGCCTCGCTGCTAGGCTTCCTGCCCGGGAAGGAGCAGGCTGCGCCAGACAGGCAGACGCTCCTGGCGCCTTCCTGGCCTCAGCTCCACTCCTGCCTTGCCTTTGCACCTAGTCCCCAGGCGTCCTTGCGGAGGGCTTAGGGGCCGGTGGGGTGCCCGCTGCCAAGCCCTCCAGCCGTGAGAGCTCTGTCATAGGGAAGGGAATGGCAAGTGCAGGGCTCCTCCAGCGCTCGCTTGGGCGCCCAGACTCAGCACAGCACGGAGAGCACCAGGCTTCCCAGGGCCCCTGGCTGTGGTCTGCAGCCCCACACACCCGGAGGCTGACTCCGTGAGCGCCCAGAAGGTGCCTGACAGACGTCATTTCCCTAGTGCTCTCCCCACCAGCAGAGACGTGTGCAGGTGGTTGGGGCCTGCCCCTGCGTGTCTGGGCTGCCGCCCACAGCCTCCGCTCAGGGGAAGCAGCCCCTGTGCCAAGACCTGCAGGAGGCGCGGGGCGTCCCTGCCTGGAAGCCAAGTGCACGGTCCGCTTGGAAGCGAGCCTCCTTGGGAAGAGTCGAGGGAGCCAAGCCGCGTGCAGCTGCAATCCCTGCTTGGGCCGAGCCGAGTGTGCCTCCAGGACGGCAGAGCTCCAGCTCTGCTCAGAGGCCGGATCTAGTCAAGTGCCTTGCGCGAGGCTGCTCTGCCCTGGGCGAGACTTGCCCAGGCTTGCCTCGCTGCTAGGCTTGCTGCCCGCGAAGGAGCAGGCTGTGCGATGCTGGGAGAGGCCACTGGCGCCTTCCTGGCCTCAGCTCCACTCCTGCCTTGCCTTTGCATCTAGGCCCCGGCCGTCCGTGGGGAAGGCTTAGGAGCCGGTGGCTTGCACACTGCCAAGCCCTCCAGCAGTGAGGCCTCTCGTAGAGGGCAGGGGAGGGCAAGTGCAGGGCTCCACCAGCGGTTGCTTGGCCGCCCAGACTCAGCGCCGCACGGAGAGCACAAGGCTCCCAGGTCCCCTGGCTGTGGTCTGCAGCCCCACACTCCCGGAGGCTGACTCCGTGGGCGCCCAGAAGGTGCCTGACAGACGTCATGTCCCTAGCGCTCTGCTCCCCAGCAGAGACGTGTGCAGGTGGTGGGGCCTGCCCCTGCGTGTCTGGGCTCCCGCCGGCAGCCCCAGCTCCAGGGAAGCAGCCCCTGAGCCAAGACCTGTAGGAGGCGCGGGGCGCCCCCGCCTGGAAGCCTGGTGCACAGCACGCGGGAAGCGAGCCTCCTCGGGAGAAGAGGAGGCAGCCCAGCTGCGTGCGTCTGCAATCACTCCTTGGGCGGAGCCCAGTGAGCCTCCAGTACGGCAGAGCTCCAGCTCTGCTCAGAGGCCCGATCTGGCAGAGTTGCTGGCGTGAGGCTGCTCTGCCCTGGGCGAGCCTCGCCCAGACTTGCCTCGCTGCTAGGCTTCCTGCCCGGGAAGGAGCAGGCTGCGCCAGACAGGCAGACGCTCCTGGCGCCTTCCTGGCCTCAGCTCCACTCCTGCCTTGCCTTTGCACCTAGTCCCCAGGCGTCCTTGCGGAGGGCTTAGGGGCCGGTGGGGTGCCCGCTGCCAAGCCCTCCAGCCGTGAGAGCTCTGTCATAGGGAAGGGAATGGCAAGTGCAGGGCTCCTCCAGCGCTCGCTTGGGCGCCCAGACTCAGCACAGCACGGAGAGCACCAGGCTTCCCAGGGCCCCTGGCTGTGGTCTGCAGCCCCACACACCCGGAGGCTGACTCCGTGAGCGCCCAGAAGGTGCCTGACAGACGTCATTTCCCTAGTGCTCTCCCCACCAGCAGAGACGTGTGCAGGTGGTTGGGGCCTGCCCCTGCGTGTCTGGGCTGCCGCCCACAGCCTCCGCTCAGGGGAAGCAGCCCCTGTGCCAAGACCTGCAGGAGGCGCGGGGCGTCCCTGCCTGGAAGCCAAGTGCACGGTCCGCTTGGAAGCGAGCCTCCTTGGGAAGAGTCGAGGGAGCCAAGCCGCGTGCAGCTGCAATCCCTGCTTGGGCCGAGCCGAGTGTGCCTCCAGGACAGCAGAGCTCCAGCTCTGCTCAGAGGCCGGATCTAGTCAAGTGCCTTGCGCGAGGCTGCTCTGCCCTGGGCGAGACTTGCCCAGGCTTGCCTCGCTGCTAGGCTTGCTGCCCAGGAAGGAGCAGGCTGTGCGATGCTGGGAGAGGCCACTGGCGCCTTCCTGGCCTCAGCTCCACTCCTGCCTTGCCTTTGCATCTAGGCCCCGGGCGTCCTTGGGGAAGGCTTAGGAGCCGGTGGCTTGCACACTGCCAAGCCCTCCAGCAGTGAGGCCTCTCGTAGAGGGCAGGGGAGGGCAAGTGCAGGGCTCCACCAGCGGTTGCTTGGCCGCCCAGACTCAGCGCCGCACGGAGAGCACAAGGCTCCCAGGTCCCCTGGCTGTGGTCTGCAGCCCCACACTCCCGGAGGCTGACTCCGTGGGCGCCCAGAAGGTGCCTGACAGACGTCATGTCCCTAGCGCTCTGCTCCCCAGCAGAGACGTGTGCAGGTGGTGGGGCCTGCCCCTGCGTGTCTGGGCTCCCGCCGGCAGCCCCAGCTCCAGGGAAGCAGCCCCTGAGCCAAGACCTGTAGGAGGCGCGGGGCGCCCCCGCCTGGAAGCCTGGTGCACAGCACGCGGGAAGCGAGCCTCCTCGGGAGAAGAGGAGGCAGCCCAGCTGCGTGCGTCTGCAATCACTCCTTGGGCGGAGCCCAGTGAGCCTCCAGTACGGCAGAGCTCCAGCTCTGCTCAGAGGCCCGATCTGGCAGAGTTGCTGGCGTGAGGCTGCTCTGCCCTGGGCGAGCCTCGCCCAGACTTGCCTCGCTGCTAGGCTTCCTGCCCGGGAAGGAGCAGGCTGCGCCAGACAGGCAGACGCTCCTGGCGCCTTCCTGGCCTCAGCTCCACTCCTGCCTTGCCTTTGCACCTAGTCCCCAGGCGTCCTTGCGGAGGGCTTAGGGGCCGGTGGGGTGCCCGCTGCCAAGCCCTCCAGCCGTGAGAGCTCTGTCATAGGGAAGGGAATGGCAAGTGCAGGGCTCCTCCAGCGCTCGCTTGGGCGCCCAGACTCAGCACAGCACGGAGAGCACCAGGCTTCCCAGGGCCCCTGGCTGTGGTCTGCAGCCCCACACACCCGGAGGCTGACTCCGTGAGCGCCCAGAAGGTGTCTGACAGACGTCATTTCCCTAGTGCTCTCCCCACCAGCAGAGACGTGTGCAGGTGGTTGGGGCCTGCCCCTGCGTGTCTGGGCTGCCGCCCACAGCCTCCGCTCAGGGGAAGCAGCCCCTGTGCCAAGACCTGCAGGAGGCGCGGGGCGTCCCTGCCTGGAAGCCAAGTGCACAGTCCGCTTGGAAGCGAGCCTCCTTGGGAAGAGTCGAGGGAGCCAAGTCGCGTGCAGCTGCAATCCCTGCTTGGGCCGAGCCGAGTGTGCCTCCAGGACGGCAGAGCTCCAGCTCTGCTCAGAGGCCGGATCTAGTCAAGTGCCTTGCGCGAGGCTGCTCTGCCCTGGGCGAGACTTGCCCAGGCTTGCCTCGCTGCTAGGCTTGCTGCCCGGGAAGGAGCAGGCTGTGCGATGCTGGGAGAGGCCACTGGCGCCTTCCTGGCCTCAGCTCCACTCCTGCCTTGCCTTTGCATCTAGGCCCCGGGCGTCCTTGGGGAAGGCTTAGGAGCCGGTGGCTTGCACACTGCCAAGCCCTCCAGCAGTGAGGCCTCTCGTAGAGGGCAGGGGAGGGCAAGTGCAGGGCTCCACCAGCGGTTGCTTGGCCGCCCAGACTCAGCGCCGCACGGAGAGCACAAGGCTCCCAGGTCCCCTGGCTGTGGTCTGCAGCCCCACACTCCCGGAGGCTGACTCCGTGGGCGCCCAGAAGGTGCCTGACAGACGTCATGTCCCTAGCGCTCTGCTCCCCAGCAGAGACGTGTGCAGGTGGTGGGGCCTGCCCCTGCGTGTCTGGGCTCCCGCCGGCAGCCCCAGCTCCAGGGAAGCAGCCCCTGAGCCAAGACCTGTAGGAGGCGCGGGGCGCCCCCGCCTGGAAGCCTGGTGCACAGCACGCGGGAAGCGAGCCTCCTCGGGAGAAGAGGAGGCAGCCCAGCTGCGTGCGTCTGCAATCACTCCTTGGGCGGAGCCCAGTGAGCCTCCAGTACGGCAGAGCTCCAGCTCTGCTCAGAGGCCCGATCTGGCAGAGTTGCTGGCGTGAGGCTGCTCTGCCCTGGGCGAGCCTCGCCCAGACTTGCCTCGCTGCTAGGCTTCCTGCCCGGGAAGGAGCAGGCTGCGCCAGACAGGCAGACGCTCCTGGCGCCTTCCTGGCCTCAGCTCCACTCCTGCCTTGCCTTTGCACCTAGTCCCCAGGCGTCCTTGCGGAGGGCTTAGGGGCCGGTGGGGTGCCCGCTGTCAAGCCCTCCAGCCGTGAGAGCTCTGTCATAGGGAAGGGAATGGCAAGTGCAGGGCTCCTCCAGCGCTCGCTTGGGCGCCCAGACTCAGCACAGCACGGAGAGCACCAGGCTTCCCAGGGCCCCTGGCTGTGGTCTGCAGCCCCACACACCCGGAGGCTGACTCCGTGAGCGCCCAGAAGGTGTCTGACAGACGTCATTTCCCTAGTGCTCTCCCAACCAGCAGAGACGTGTGCAGGTGGTTGGGGCCTGCCCCTGCGTGTCTGGGCTGCCGCCCACAGCCTCCGCTCAGGGGAAGCAGCCCCTGTGCCAAGACCTGCAGGAGGCGCGGGGCGTCCCTGCCTGGAAGCCAAGTGCACGGTCCGCTTGGAAGCGAGCCTCCTTGGGAAGAGTCGAGGGAGCCAAGCCGCGTGCAGCTGCAATCCCTGCTTGGGCCGAGCCGAGTGTGCCTCCAGGACGGCAGAGCTCCAGCTCTGCTCAGAGGCCGGATCCAGTCAAGTGCCTTGCGCGAGGCTGCTCTGCCCTGGGCGAGACTTGCCCAGGCTTGCCTCGCTGCTAGGCTTGCTGCCCGCGAAGGAGCAGGCTGTGCGATGCTGGGAGAGGCCACTGGCGCCTTCCTGGCCTCATCTCCACTCCTGCCTTGCCTTTGCATCTAGGCCCCGGGCGTCCTTGGGGAAGGCTTAGGAGCCGGTGGCTTGCACACTGCCAAGCCCTCCAGCAGTGAGGCCTCTCGTAGAGGGGAGGGGAGGGCAAGTGCAGGGCTCCACCAGCGGTTGCTTGGCCGCCCAGACTCAGCGCCGCACGGAGAGCACAAGGCTCCCAGGTCCCCTGGCTGTGGTCTGCAGCCCCACACTCCCGGAGGCTGACTCCGTGGGCGCCCAGAAGGTGCCTGACAGACGTCATGTCCCTAGCGCTCTGCTCCCCAGCAGAGACGTGTGCAGGTGGTGGGGCCTGCCCCTGCGTGTCTGGGCTCCCGCCGGCAGCCCCAGCTCCAGGGAAGCAGCCCCTGAGCCAAGACCTGTAGGAGGCGCGGGGCGCCCCCGCCTGGAAGCCTGGTGCACAGCACGCGGGAAGCGAGCCTCCTCGGGAGAAGAGGAGGCAGCCCAGCTGCGTGCGTCTGCAATCACTCCTTGGGCGGAGCCCAGTGAGCCTCCAGTACGGCAGAGCTCCAGCTCTGCTCAGAGGCCCGATCTGGCAGAGTTGCTGGCGTGAGGCTGCTCTGCCCTGGGCGAGCCTCGCCCAGACTTGCCTCGCTGCTAGGCTTCCTGCCCGGGAAGGAGCAGGCTGCGCCAGACAGGCAGACGCTCCTGGCGCCTTCCTGGCCTCAGCTCCACTCCTGCCTTGCCTTTGCACCTAGTCCCCAGGCGTCCTTGCGGAGGGCTTAGGGGCCGGTGGGGTGCCCGCTGCCAAGCCCTCCAGCCGTGAGAGCTCTGTCATAGGGAAGGGAATGGCAAGTGCAGGGCTCCTCCAGCGCTCGCTTGGGCGCCCAGACTCAGCACAGCACGGAGAGCACCAGGCTTCCCAGGGCCCCTGGCTGTGGTCTGCAGCCCCACACACCCGGAGGCTGACTCCGTGAGCGCCCAGAAGGTGCCTGACAGACGTCATTTCCCTAGTGCTCTCCCCACCAGCAGAGACGTGTGCAGGTGGTTGGGGCCTGCCCCTGCGTGTCTGGGCTGCCGCCCACAGCCTCCGCTCAGGGGAAGCAGC
The DNA here is from genome assembly GCF_023091745.1 of Budorcas taxicolor. Lineage (NCBI taxonomy): Eukaryota > Metazoa > Chordata > Mammalia > Artiodactyla > Bovidae > Budorcas > Budorcas taxicolor. Next base: position 366,626 of record NW_026292709.1, on the reverse strand, counting down.
CCCTGTGCCAAGACCTGCAGGAGGCGCGGGGCGTCCCTGCCTGGAAGCCAAGTGCACGGTCCGCTTGGAAGCGAGCCTCCTTGGGAAGAGTCGAGGGAGCCAAGCCGCGTGCAGCTGCAATCCCTGCTTGGGCCGAGCCGAGTGTGCCTCCAGGACAGCAGAGCTCCAGCTCTGCTCAGAGGCCGGATCTAGTCAAGTGCCTTGCGCGAGGCTGCTCTGCCCTGGGCGAGACTTGCCCAGGCTTGCCTCACTGCTAGGCTTGCTGCCCAGGAAGGAGCAGGCTGTGCGATGCTGGGAGAGGCCACTGGCGCCTTCCTGGCCTCAGCTCCACTCCTGCCTTGCCTTTGCATCTAGGCCCCGGGCGTCCTTGGGGAAGGCTTAGGAGCCGGTGGCTTGCACACTGCCAAGCCCTCCAGCAGTGAGGCCTCTCGTAGAGGGCAGGGGAGGGCAAGTGCAGGGCTCCACCAGCGGTTGCTTGGCCGCCCAGACTCAGCGCCGCACGGAGAGCACAAGGCTCCCAGGTCCCCTGGCTGTGGTCTGCAGCCCCACACTCCCGGAGGCTGACTCCGTGGGCGCCCAGAAGGTGCCTGACAGACGTCATGTCCCTAGCGCTCTGCTCCCCAGCAGAGACGTGTGCAGGTGGTGGGGCCTGCCCCTGCGTGTCTGGGCTCCCGCCGGCAGCCCCAGCTCCAGGGAAGCAGCCCCTGAGCCAAGACCTGTAGGAGGCGCGGGGCGCCCCCGCCTGGAAGCCTGGTGCACAGCACGCGGGAAGCGAGCCTCCTCGGGAGAAGAGGAGGCAGCCCAGCTGCGTGCGTCTGCAATCACTCCTTGGGCGGAGCCCAGTGAGCCTCCAGTACGGCAGAGCTCCAGCTCTGCTCAGAGGGCCGATCTGGCAGAGTTGCTGGCGTGAGGCTGCTCTGCCCTGGGCGAGCCTTGCCCAGACTTGCCTCGCTGCTAGGCTTCCTGCCCGGGAAGGAGCAGGCTGCGCCAGACAGGCAGACGCTCCTGGCGCCTTCCTGGCCTCAGCTCCACTCCTGCCTTGCCTTTGCACCTAGTCCCCAGGCGTCCTTGCGGAGGGCTTAGGGGCCGGTGGGGTGCCCGCTGCCAAGCCCTCCAGCCGTGAGAGCTCTGTCATAGGGAAGGGAATGGCAAGTGCAGGGCTCCTCCAGCGCTCGCTTGGGCGCCCAGACTCAGCACAGCACGGAGAGCACCAGGCTTCCCAGGGCCCCTGGCTGTGGTCTGCAGCCCCACACACCCGGAGGCTGACTCCGTGAGCGCCCAGAAGGTGCCTGACAGACGTCATTTCCCTAGTGCTCTCCCCACCAGCAGAGACGTGTGCAGGTGGTTGGGGCCTGCCCCTGCGTGTCTGGGCTGCCGCCCACAGCCTCCGCTCAGGGGAAGCAGCCCCTGTGCCAAGACCTGCAGGAGGCGCGGGGCGTCCCTGCCTGGAAGCCAAGTGCACGGTCCGCTTGGAAGCGAGCCTCCTTGGGAAGAGTCGAGGGAGCCAAGCCGCGTGCAGCTGCAATCCCTGCTTGGGCCGAGCCGAGTGTGCCTCCAGGACGGCAGAGCTCCAGCTCTGCTCAGAGGCCGGATCTAGTCAAGTGCCTTGCGCGAGGCTGCTCTGCCCTGGGCGAGACTTGCCCAGGCTTGCCTCGCTGCTAGGCTTGCTGCCCGCGAAGGAGCAGGCTGTGCGATGCTGGGAGAGGCCACTGGCGCCTTCCTGGCCTCAGCTCCACTCCTGCCTTGCCTTTGCATCTAGGCCCCGGCCGTCCGTGGGGAAGGCTTAGGAGCCGGTGGCTTGCACACTGCCAAGCCCTCCAGCAGTGAGGCCTCTCGTAGAGGGCAGGGGAGGGCAAGTGCAGGGCTCCACCAGCGGTTGCTTGGCCGCCCAGACTCAGCGCCGCACGGAGAGCACAAGGCTCCCAGGTCCCCTGGCTGTGGTCTGCAGCCCCACACTCCCGGAGGCTGACTCCGTGGGCGCCCAGAAGGTGCCTGACAGACGTCATGTCCCTAGCGCTCTGCTCCCCAGCAGAGACGTGTGCAGGTGGTGGGGCCTGCCCCTGCGTGTCTGGGCTCCCGCCGGCAGCCCCAGCTCCAGGGAAGCAGCCCCTGAGCCAAGACCTGTAGGAGGCGCGGGGCGCCCCCGCCTGGAAGCCTGGTGCACAGCACGCGGGAAGCGAGCCTCCTCGGGAGAAGAGGAGGCAGCCCAGCTGCGTGCGTCTGCAATCACTCCTTGGGCGGAGCCCAGTGAGCCTCCAGTACGGCAGAGCTCCAGCTCTGCTCAGAGGCCCGATCTGGCAGAGTTGCTGGCGTGAGGCTGCTCTGCCCTGGGCGAGCCTCGCCCAGACTTGCCTCGCTGCTAGGCTTCCTGCCCGGGAAGGAGCAGGCTGCGCCAGACAGGCAGACGCTCCTGGCGCCTTCCTGGCCTCAGCTCCACTCCTGCCTTGCCTTTGCACCTAGTCCCCAGGCGTCCTTGCGGAGGGCTTAGGGGCCGGTGGGGTGCCCGCTGCCAAGCCCTCCAGCCGTGAGAGCTCTGTCATAGGGAAGGGAATGGCAAGTGCAGGGCTCCTCCAGCGCTCGCTTGGGCGCCCAGACTCAGCACAGCACGGAGAGCACCAGGCTTCCCAGGGCCCCTGGCTGTGGTCTGCAGCCCCACACACCCGGAGGCTGACTCCGTGAGCGCCCAGAAGGTGCCTGACAGACGTCATTTCCCTAGTGCTCTCCCCACCAGCAGAGACGTGTGCAGGTGGTTGGGGCCTGCCCCTGCGTGTCTGGGCTGCCGCCCACAGCCTCCGCTCAGGGGAAGCAGCCCCTGTGCCAAGACCTGCAGGAGGCGCGGGGCGTCCCTGCCTGGAAGCCAAGTGCACGGTCCGCTTGGAAGCGAGCCTCCTTGGGAAGAGTCGAGGGAGCCAAGCCGCGTGCAGCTGCAATCCCTGCTTGGGCCGAGCCGAGTGTGCCTCCAGGACAGCAGAGCTCCAGCTCTGCTCAGAGGCCGGATCTAGTCAAGTGCCTTGCGCGAGGCTGCTCTGCCCTGGGCGAGACTTGCCCAGGCTTGCCTCGCTGCTAGGCTTGCTGCCCAGGAAGGAGCAGGCTGTGCGATGCTGGGAGAGGCCACTGGCGCCTTCCTGGCCTCAGCTCCACTCCTGCCTTGCCTTTGCATCTAGGCCCCGGGCGTCCTTGGGGAAGGCTTAGGAGCCGGTGGCTTGCACACTGCCAAGCCCTCCAGCAGTGAGGCCTCTCGTAGAGGGCAGGGGAGGGCAAGTGCAGGGCTCCACCAGCGGTTGCTTGGCCGCCCAGACTCAGCGCCGCACGGAGAGCACAAGGCTCCCAGGTCCCCTGGCTGTGGTCTGCAGCCCCACACTCCCGGAGGCTGACTCCGTGGGCGCCCAGAAGGTGCCTGACAGACGTCATGTCCCTAGCGCTCTGCTCCCCAGCAGAGACGTGTGCAGGTGGTGGGGCCTGCCCCTGCGTGTCTGGGCTCCCGCCGGCAGCCCCAGCTCCAGGGAAGCAGCCCCTGAGCCAAGACCTGTAGGAGGCGCGGGGCGCCCCCGCCTGGAAGCCTGGTGCACAGCACGCGGGAAGCGAGCCTCCTCGGGAGAAGAGGAGGCAGCCCAGCTGCGTGCGTCTGCAATCACTCCTTGGGCGGAGCCCAGTGAGCCTCCAGTACGGCAGAGCTCCAGCTCTGCTCAGAGGCCCGATCTGGCAGAGTTGCTGGCGTGAGGCTGCTCTGCCCTGGGCGAGCCTCGCCCAGACTTGCCTCGCTGCTAGGCTTCCTGCCCGGGAAGGAGCAGGCTGCGCCAGACAGGCAGACGCTCCTGGCGCCTTCCTGGCCTCAGCTCCACTCCTGCCTTGCCTTTGCACCTAGTCCCCAGGCGTCCTTGCGGAGGGCTTAGGGGCCGGTGGGGTGCCCGCTGCCAAGCCCTCCAGCCGTGAGAGCTCTGTCATAGGGAAGGGAATGGCAAGTGCAGGGCTCCTCCAGCGCTCGCTTGGGCGCCCAGACTCAGCACAGCACGGAGAGCACCAGGCTTCCCAGGGCCCCTGGCTGTGGTCTGCAGCCCCACACACCCGGAGGCTGACTCCGTGAGCGCCCAGAAGGTGTCTGACAGACGTCATTTCCCTAGTGCTCTCCCCACCAGCAGAGACGTGTGCAGGTGGTTGGGGCCTGCCCCTGCGTGTCTGGGCTGCCGCCCACAGCCTCCGCTCAGGGGAAGCAGCCCCTGTGCCAAGACCTGCAGGAGGCGCGGGGCGTCCCTGCCTGGAAGCCAAGTGCACAGTCCGCTTGGAAGCGAGCCTCCTTGGGAAGAGTCGAGGGAGCCAAGTCGCGTGCAGCTGCAATCCCTGCTTGGGCCGAGCCGAGTGTGCCTCCAGGACGGCAGAGCTCCAGCTCTGCTCAGAGGCCGGATCTAGTCAAGTGCCTTGCGCGAGGCTGCTCTGCCCTGGGCGAGACTTGCCCAGGCTTGCCTCGCTGCTAGGCTTGCTGCCCGGGAAGGAGCAGGCTGTGCGATGCTGGGAGAGGCCACTGGCGCCTTCCTGGCCTCAGCTCCACTCCTGCCTTGCCTTTGCATCTAGGCCCCGGGCGTCCTTGGGGAAGGCTTAGGAGCCGGTGGCTTGCACACTGCCAAGCCCTCCAGCAGTGAGGCCTCTCGTAGAGGGCAGGGGAGGGCAAGTGCAGGGCTCCACCAGCGGTTGCTTGGCCGCCCAGACTCAGCGCCGCACGGAGAGCACAAGGCTCCCAGGTCCCCTGGCTGTGGTCTGCAGCCCCACACTCCCGGAGGCTGACTCCGTGGGCGCCCAGAAGGTGCCTGACAGACGTCATGTCCCTAGCGCTCTGCTCCCCAGCAGAGACGTGTGCAGGTGGTGGGGCCTGCCCCTGCGTGTCTGGGCTCCCGCCGGCAGCCCCAGCTCCAGGGAAGCAGCCCCTGAGCCAAGACCTGTAGGAGGCGCGGGGCGCCCCCGCCTGGAAGCCTGGTGCACAGCACGCGGGAAGCGAGCCTCCTCGGGAGAAGAGGAGGCAGCCCAGCTGCGTGCGTCTGCAATCACTCCTTGGGCGGAGCCCAGTGAGCCTCCAGTACGGCAGAGCTCCAGCTCTGCTCAGAGGCCCGATCTGGCAGAGTTGCTGGCGTGAGGCTGCTCTGCCCTGGGCGAGCCTCGCCCAGACTTGCCTCGCTGCTAGGCTTCCTGCCCGGGAAGGAGCAGGCTGCGCCAGACAGGCAGACGCTCCTGGCGCCTTCCTGGCCTCAGCTCCACTCCTGCCTTGCCTTTGCACCTAGTCCCCAGGCGTCCTTGCGGAGGGCTTAGGGGCCGGTGGGGTGCCCGCTGTCAAGCCCTCCAGCCGTGAGAGCTCTGTCATAGGGAAGGGAATGGCAAGTGCAGGGCTCCTCCAGCGCTCGCTTGGGCGCCCAGACTCAGCACAGCACGGAGAGCACCAGGCTTCCCAGGGCCCCTGGCTGTGGTCTGCAGCCCCACACACCCGGAGGCTGACTCCGTGAGCGCCCAGAAGGTGTCTGACAGACGTCATTTCCCTAGTGCTCTCCCAACCAGCAGAGACGTGTGCAGGTGGTTGGGGCCTGCCCCTGCGTGTCTGGGCTGCCGCCCACAGCCTCCGCTCAGGGGAAGCAGCCCCTGTGCCAAGACCTGCAGGAGGCGCGGGGCGTCCCTGCCTGGAAGCCAAGTGCACGGTCCGCTTGGAAGCGAGCCTCCTTGGGAAGAGTCGAGGGAGCCAAGCCGCGTGCAGCTGCAATCCCTGCTTGGGCCGAGCCGAGTGTGCCTCCAGGACGGCAGAGCTCCAGCTCTGCTCAGAGGCCGGATCCAGTCAAGTGCCTTGCGCGAGGCTGCTCTGCCCTGGGCGAGACTTGCCCAGGCTTGCCTCGCTGCTAGGCTTGCTGCCCGCGAAGGAGCAGGCTGTGCGATGCTGGGAGAGGCCACTGGCGCCTTCCTGGCCTCATCTCCACTCCTGCCTTGCCTTTGCATCTAGGCCCCGGGCGTCCTTGGGGAAGGCTTAGGAGCCGGTGGCTTGCACACTGCCAAGCCCTCCAGCAGTGAGGCCTCTCGTAGAGGGGAGGGGAGGGCAAGTGCAGGGCTCCACCAGCGGTTGCTTGGCCGCCCAGACTCAGCGCCGCACGGAGAGCACAAGGCTCCCAGGTCCCCTGGCTGTGGTCTGCAGCCCCACACTCCCGGAGGCTGACTCCGTGGGCGCCCAGAAGGTGCCTGACAGACGTCATGTCCCTAGCGCTCTGCTCCCCAGCAGAGACGTGTGCAGGTGGTGGGGCCTGCCCCTGCGTGTCTGGGCTCCCGCCGGCAGCCCCAGCTCCAGGGAAGCAGCCCCTGAGCCAAGACCTGTAGGAGGCGCGGGGCGCCCCCGCCTGGAAGCCTGGTGCACAGCACGCGGGAAGCGAGCCTCCTCGGGAGAAGAGGAGGCAGCCCAGCTGCGTGCGTCTGCAATCACTCCTTGGGCGGAGCCCAGTGAGCCTCCAGTACGGCAGAGCTCCAGCTCTGCTCAGAGGCCCGATCTGGCAGAGTTGCTGGCGTGAGGCTGCTCTGCCCTGGGCGAGCCTCGCCCAGACTTGCCTCGCTGCTAGGCTTCCTGCCCGGGAAGGAGCAGGCTGCGCCAGACAGGCAGACGCTCCTGGCGCCTTCCTGGCCTCAGCTCCACTCCTGCCTTGCCTTTGCACCTAGTCCCCAGGCGTCCTTGCGGAGGGCTTAGGGGCCGGTGGGGTGCCCGCTGCCAAGCCCTCCAGCCGTGAGAGCTCTGTCATAGGGAAGGGAATGGCAAGTGCAGGGCTCCTCCAGCGCTCGCTTGGGCGCCCAGACTCAGCACAGCACGGAGAGCACCAGGCTTCCCAGGGCCCCTGGCTGTGGTCTGCAGCCCCACACACCCGGAGGCTGACTCCGTGAGCGCCCAGAAGGTGCCTGACAGACGTCATTTCCCTAGTGCTCTCCCCACCAGCAGAGACGTGTGCAGGTGGTTGGGGCCTGCCCCTGCGTGTCTGGGCTGCCGCCCACAGCCTCCGCTCAGGGGAAGCAGCCCCTGTGCCAAGACCTGCAGGAGGCGCGGGGCGTCCCTGCCTGGAAGCCAAGTGCACGGTCCGCTTGGAAGCGAGCCTCCTTGGGAAGAGTCGAGGGAGCCAAGCCGCGTGCAGCTGCAATCCCTGCTTGGGCCGAGCCGAGTGTGCCTCCAGGACAGCAGAGCTCCAGCTCTGCTCAGAGGCCGGATCTAGTCAAGTGCCTTGCGCGAGGCTGCTCTGCCCTGGGCGAGACTTGCCCAGGCTTGCCTCGCTGCTAGGCTTGCTGCCCAGGAAGGAGCAGGCTGTGCGATGCTGGGAGAGGCCACTGGCGCCTTCCTGGCCTCAGCTCCACTCCTGCCTTGCCTTTGCATCTAGGCCCCGGGCGTCCTTGGGGAAGGCTTAGGAGCCGGTGGCTTGCACACTGCCAAGCCCTCCAGCAGTGAGGCCTCTCGTAGAGGGCAGGGGAGGGCAAGTGCAGGGCTCCACCAGCGGTTGCTTGGCCGCCCAGACTCAGCGCCGCACGGAGAGCACAAGGCTCCCAGGTCCCCTGGCTGTGGTCTGCAGCCCCACACTCCCGGAGGCTGACTCCGTGGGCGCCCAGAAGGTGCCTGACAGACGTCATGTCCCTAGCGCTCTGCTCCCCAGCAGAGATGTGTGCAGGTGGTGGGGCCTGCCCCTGCGTGTCTGGGCTCCCGCCGGCAGCCCCAGCTCCAGGGAAGCAGCCCCTGAGCCAAGACCTGTAGGAGGCGCGGGGCGCCCCCGCCTGGAAGCCTGGTGCACAGCACGCGGGAAGCGAGCCTCCTCGGGAGAAGAGGAGGCAGCCCAGCTGCGTGCGTCTGCAATCACTCCTTGGGCGGAGCCCAGTGAGCCTCCAGTACGGCAGAGCTCCAGCTCTGCTCAGAGGGCCGATCTGGCAGAGTTGCTGGCGTGAGGCTGCTCTGCCCTGGGCGAGCCTTGCCCAGACTTGCCTCGCTGCTAGGCTTCCTGCCCGGGAAGGAGCAGGCTGCGCCAGACAGGCAGACGCTCCTGGCGCCTTCCTGGCCTCAGCTCCACTCCTGCCTTGCCTTTGCACCTAGTCCCCAGGCGTCCTTGCGGAGGGCTTAGGGGCCGGTGGGGTGCCCGCTGCCAAGCCCTCCAGCCGTGAGAGCTCTGTCATAGGGAAGGGAATGGCAAGTGCAGGGCTCCTCCAGCGCTCGCTTGGGCGCCCAGACTCAGCACAGCACGGAGAGCACCAGGCTTCCCAGGGCCCCTGGCTGTGGTCTGCAGCCCCACACACCCGGAGGCTGACTCCGTGAGCGCCCAGAAGGTGCCTGACAGACGTCATTTCCCTAGTGCTCTCCCCACCAGCAGAGACGTGTGCAGGTGGTTGGGGCCTGCCCCTGCGTGTCTGGGCTGCCGCCCACAGCCTCCGCTCAGGGGAAGCAGCCCCTGTGCCAAGACCTGCAGGAGGCGCGGGGCGTCCCTCCCTGGAAGCCAAGTGCACGGTCCGCTTGGAAGCGAGCCTCCTTGGGAAGAGTCGAGGGAGCCAAGCCGCGTGCAGCTGCAATCCCTGCTTGGGCCGAGCCGAGTGTGCCTCCAGGACGGCAGAGCTCCAGCTCTGCTCAGAGGCCGGATCTAGTCAAGTGCCTTGCGCGAGGCTGCTCTGCCCTGGGCGAGACTTGCCCAGGCTTGCCTCGCTGCTAGGCTTGCTGCCCGCGAAGGAGCAGGCTGTGCGATGCTGGGAGAGGCCACTGGCGCCTTCCTGGCCTCAGCTCCACTCCTGCCTTGCCTTTGCATCTAGGCCCCGGGCGTCCTTGGGGAAGGCTTAGGAGCCGGTGGCTTGCACACTGCCAAGCCCTCCAGCAGTGAGGCCTCTCGTAGAGGGCAGGGGAGGGCAAGTGCAGGGCTCCACCAGCGGTTGCTTGGCCGCCCAGACTCAGCGCCGCACGGAGAGCACAAGGCTCCCAGGTCCCCTGGCTGTGGTCTGCAGCCCCACACTCCCGGAGGCTGACTCCGTGGGCGCCCAGAAGGTGCCTGACAGACGTCATGTCCCTAGCGCTCTGCTCCCCAGCAGAGACGTGTGCAGGTGGTGGGGCCTGCCCCTGCGTGTCTGGGCTCCCGCCGGCAGCCCCAGCTCCAGGGAAGCAGCCCCTGAGCCAAGACCTGTAGGAGGCGCGGGGCGCCCCCGCCTGGAAGCCTGGTGCACAGCACGCGGGAAGCGAGCCTCCTCGGGAGAAGAGGAGGCAGCCCAGCTGCGTGCGTCTGCAATCACTCCTTGGGCGGAGCCCAGTGAGCCTCCAGTACGGCAGAGCTCCAGCTCTGCTCAGAGGCCCGATCTGGCAGAGTTGCTGGCGTGAGGCTGCTCTGCCCTGGGCGAGCCTCGCCCAGACTTGCCTCGCTGCTAGGCTTCCTGCCCGGGAAGGAGCAGGCTGCGCCAGACAGGCAGACGCTCCTGGCGCCTTCCTGGCCTCAGCTCCACTCCTGCCTTGCCTTTGCACCTAGTCCCCAGGCGTCCTTGCGGAGGGCTTAGGGGCCGGTGGGGTGCCCGCTGCCAAGCCCTCCAGCCGTGAGAGCTCTGTCATAGGGAAGGGAATGGCAAGTGCAGGGCTCCTCCAGCGCTCGCTTGGGCGCCCAGACTCAGCACAGCACGGAGAGCACCAGGCTTCCCAGGGCCCCTGGCTGTGGTCTGCAGCCCCACACACCCGGAGGCTGACTCCGTGAGCGCCCAGAAGGTGCCTGACAGACGTCATTTCCCTAGTGCTCTCCCCACCAGCAGAGACGTGTGCAGGTGGTTGGGGCCTGCCCCTGCGTGTCTGGGCTGCCGCCCACAGCCTCCGCTCAGGGGAAGCAGCCCCTGTGCCAAGACCTGCAGGAGGCGCGGGGCGTCCCTGCCTGGAAGCCAAGTGCACGGTCCGCTTGGAAGCAAGCCTCCTTGGGAAGAGTCGAGGGAGCCAAGCCGCGTGCAGCTGCAATCCCTGCTTGGGCCGAGCCGAGTGTGCCTCCAGGACAGCAGAGCTCCAGCTCTGCTCAGAGGCCGGATCTAGTCAAGTGCCTTGCGCGAGGCTGCTCTGCCCTGGGCGAGACTTGCCCAGGCTTGCCTCGCTGCTAGGCTTGCTGCCCAGGAAGGAGCAGGCTGTGCGATGCTGGGAGAGGCCACTGGCGCCTTCCTGGCCTCAGCTCCACTCCTGCCTTGCCTTTGCATCTAGGCCCCGGGCGTCCTTGGGGAAGGCTTAGGAGCCGGTGGCTTGCACACTGCCAAGCCCTCCAGCAGTGAGGCCTCTCGTAGAGGGCAGGGGAGGGCAAGTGCAGGGCTCCACCAGCGGTTGCTTGGCCGCCCAGACTCAGCGCCGCACGGAGAGCACAAGGCTCCCAGGTCCCCTGGCTGTGGTCTGCAGCCCCACACTCCCGGAGGCTGACTCCGTGGGCGCCCAGAAGGTGCCTGACAGACGTCATGTCCCTAGCGCTCTGCTCCCCAGCAGAGACGTGTGCAGGTGGTGGGGCCTGCCCCTGCGTGTCTGGGCTCCCGCCGGCAGCCCCAGCTCCAGGGAAGCAGCCCCTGAGCCAAGACCTGTAGGAGGCGCGGGGCGCCCCCGCCTGGAAGCCTGGTGCACAGCACGCGGGAAGCGAGCCTCCTCGGGAGAAGAGGAGGCAGCCCAGCTGCGTGCGTCTGCAATCACTCCTTGGGCGGAGCCCAGTGAGCCTCCAGTACGGCAGAGCTCCAGCTCTGCTCAGAGGGCCGATCTGGCAGAGTTGCTGGCGTGAGGCTGCTCTGCCCTGGGCGAGCCTTGCCCAGACTTGCCTCGCTGCTAGGCTTCCTGCCCGGGAAGGAGCAGGCTGCGCCAGACAGGCAGACGCTCCTGGCGCCTTCCTGGCCTCAGCTCCACTCCTGCCTTGCCTTTGCACCTAGTCCCCAGGCGTCCTTGCGGAGGGCTTAGGGGCCGGTGGGGTGCCCGCTGCCAAGCCCTCCAGCCGTGAGAGCTCTGTCATAGGGAAGGGAATGGCAAGTGCAGGGCTCCTCCAGCGCTCGCTTGGGCGCCCAGACTCAGCACAGCACGGAGAGCACCAGGCTTCCCAGGGCCCCTGGCTGTGGTCTGCAGCCCCACACACCCGGAGGCTGACTCCGTGAGCGCCCAGAAGGTGCCTGACAGACGTCATTTCCCTAGTGCTCTCCCCACCAGCAGAGACGTGTGCAGGTGGTTGGGGCCTGCCCCTGCGTGTCTGGGCTGCCGCCCACAGCCTCCGCTCAGGGGAAGCAGCCCCTGTGCCAAGACCTGCAGGAGGCGCGGGGCGTCCCTGCCTGGAAGCCAAGTGCACGGTCCGCTTGGAAGCGAGCCTCCTTGGGAAGAGTCGAGGGAGCCAAGCCGCGTGCAGCTGCAATCCCTGCTTGGGCCGAGCCGAGTGTGCCTCCAGGACAGCAGAGCTCCAGCTCTGCTCAGAGGCCGGATCTAGTCAAGTGCCTTGCGCGAGGCTGCTCTGCCCTGGGCGAGACTTGCCCAGGCTTGCCTCACTGCTAGGCTTGCTGCCCAGGAAGGAGCAGGCTGTGCGATGCTGGGAGAGGCCACTGGCGCCTTCCTGGCCTCAGCTCCACTCCTGCCTTGCCTTTGCATCTAGGCCCCGGGCGTCCTTGGGGAAGGCTTAGGAGCCGGTGGCTTGCACACTGCCAAGCCCTCCAGCAGTGAGGCCTCTCGTAGAGGGCAGGGGAGGGCAAGTGCAGGGCTCCACCAGCGGTTGCTTGGCCGCCCAGACTCAGCGCCGCACGGAGAGCACAAGGCTCCCAGGTCCCCTGGCTGTGGTCTGCAGCCCCACACTCCCGGAGGCTGACTCCGTGGGCGCCCAGAAGGTGCCTGACAGACGTCATGTCCCTAGCGCTCTGCTCCCCAGCAGAGACGTGTGCAGGTGGTGGGGCCTGCCCCTGCGTGTCTGGGCTCCCGCCGGCAGCCCCAGCTCCAGGGAAGCAGCCCCTGAGCCAAGACCTGTAGGAGGCGCGGGGCGCCCCCGCCTGGAAGCCTGGTGCACAGCACGCGGGAAGCGAGCCTCCTCGGGAGAAGAGGAGGCAGCCCAGCTGCGTGCGTCTGCAATCACTCCTTGGGCGGAGCCCAGTGAGCCTCCAGTACGGCAGAGCTCCAGCTCTGCTCAGAGGGCCGATCTGGCAGAGTTGCTGGCGTGAGGCTGCTCTGCCCTGGGCGAGCCTTGCCCAGACTTGCCTCGCTGCTAGGCTTCCTGCCCGGGAAGGAGCAGGCTGCGCCAGACAGGCAGACGCTCCTGGCGCCTTCCTGGCCTCAGCTCCACTCCTGCCTTGCCTTTGCACCTAGTCCCCAGGCGTCCTTGCGGAGGGCTTAGGGGCCGGTGGGGTGCCCGCTGCCAAGCCCTCCAGCCGTGAGAGCTCTGTCATAGGGAAGGGAATGGCAAGTGCAGGGCTCCTCCAGCGCTCGCTTGGGCGCCCAGACTCAGCACAGCACGGAGAGCACCAGGCTTCCCAGGGCCCCTGGCTGTGGTCTGCAGCCCCACACACCCGGAGGCTGACTCCGTGAGCGCCCAGAAGGTGCCTGACAGACGTCATTTCCCTAGTGCTCTCCCCACCAGCAGAGACGTGTGCAGGTGGTTGGGGCCTGCCCCTGCGTGTCTGGGCTGCCGCCCACAGCCTCCGCTCAGGGGAAGCAGCCCCTGTGCCAAGACCTGCAGGAGGCGCGGGGCGTCCCTGCCTGGAAGCCAAGTGCACGGTCCGCTTGGAAGCGAGCCTCCTTGGGAAGAGTCGAGGGAGCCAAGCCGCGTGCAGCTGCAATCCCTGCTTGGGCCGAGCCGAGTGTGCCTCCAGGACGGCAGAGCTCCAGCTCTGCTCAGAGGCCGGATCTAGTCAAGTGCCTTGCGCGAGGCTGCTCTGCCCTGGGCGAGACTTGCCCAGGCTTGCCTCGCTGCTAGGCTTGCTGCCCGCGAAGGAGCAGGCTGTGCGATGCTGGGAGAGGCCACTGGCGCCTTCCTGGCCTCAGCTCCACTCCTGCCTTGCCTTTGCATCTAGGCCCCGGCCGTCCGTGGGGAAGGCTTAGGAGCCGGTGGCTTGCACACTGCCAAGCCCTCCAGCAGTGAGGCCTCTCGTAGAGGGCAGGGGAGGGCAAGTGCAGGGCTCCACCAGCGGTTGCTTGGCCGCCCAGACTCAGCGCCGCACGGAGAGCACAAGGCTCCCAGGTCCCCTGGCTGTGGTCTGCAGCCCCACACTCCCGGAGGCTGACTCCGTGGGCGCCCAGAAGGTGCCTGACAGACGTCATGTCCCTAGCGCTCTGCTCCCCAGCAGAGACGTGTGCAGGTGGTGGGGCCTGCCCCTGCGTGTCTGGGCTCCCGCCGGCAGCCCCAGCTCCAGGGAAGCAGCCCCTGAGCCAAGACCTGTAGGAGGCGCGGGGCGCCCCCGCCTGGAAGCCTGGTGCACAGCACGCGGGAAGCGAGCCTCCTCGGGAGAAGAGGAGGCAGCCCAGCTGCGTGCGTCTGCAATCACTCCTTGGGCGGAGCCCAGTGAGCCTCCAGTACGGCAGAGCTCCAGCTCTGCTCAGAGGCCCGATCTGGCAGAGTTGCTGGCGTGAGGCTGCTCTGCCCTGGGCGAGCCTCGCCCAGACTTGCCTCGCTGCTAGGCTTCCTGCCCGGGAAGGAGCAGGCTGCGCCAGACAGGCAGACGCTCCTGGCGCCTTCCTGGCCTCAGCTCCACTCCTGCCTTGCCTTTGCACCTAGTCCCCAGGCGTCCTTGCGGAGGGCTTAGGGGCCGGTGGGGTGCCCGCTGCCAAGCCCTCCAGCCGTGAGAGCTCTGTCATAGGGAAGGGAATGGCAAGTGCAGGGCTCCTCCAGCGCTCGCTTGGGCGCCCAGACTCAGCACAGCACGGAGAGCACCAGGCTTCCCAGGGCCCCTGGCTGTGGTCTGCAGCCCCACACACCCGGAGGCTGACTCCGTGAGCGCCCAGAAGGTGCCTGACAGACGTCATTTCCCTAGTGCTCTCCCCACCAGCAGAGACGTGTGCAGGTGGTTGGGGCCTGCCCCTGCGTGTCTGGGCTGCCGCCCACAGCCTCCGCTCAGGGGAAGCAGCCCCTGTGCCAAGACCTGCAGGAGGCGCGGGGCGTCCCTGCCTGGAAGCCAAGTGCACGGTCCGCTTGGAAGCGAGCCTCCTTGGGAAGAGTCGAGGGAGCCAAGCCGCGTGCAGCTGCAATCCCTGCTTGGGCCGAGCCGAGTGTGCCTCCAGGACAGCAGAGCTCCAGCTCTGCTCAGAGGCCGGATCTAGTCAAGTGCCTTGCGCGAGGCTGCTCTGCCCTGGGCGAGACTTGCCCAGGCTTGCCTCACTGCTAGGCTTGCTGCCCAGGAAGGAGCAGGCTGTGCGATGCTGGGAGAGGCCACTGGCGCCTTCCTGGCCTCAGCTCCACTCCTGCCTTGCCTTTGCATCTAGGCCCCGGGCGTCCTTGGGGAAGGCTTAGGAGCCGGTGGCTTGCACACTGCCAAGCCCTCCAGCAGTGAGGCCTCTCGTAGAGGGCAGGGGAGGGCAAGTGCAGGGCTCCACCAGCGGTTGCTTGGCCGCCCAGACTCAGCGCCGCACGGAGAGCACAAGGCTCCCAGGTCCCCTGGCTGTGGTCTGCAGCCCCACACTCCCGGAGGCTGACTCCGTGGGCGCCCAGAAGGTGCCTGACAGACGTCATGTCCCTAGCGCTCTGCTCCCCAGCAGAGACGTGTGCAGGTGGTGGGGCCTGCCCCTGCGTGTCTGGGCTCCCGCCGGCAGCCCCAGCTCCAGGGAAGCAGCCCCTGAGCCAAGACCTGTAGGAGGCGCGGGGCGCCCCCGCCTGGAAGCCTGGTGCACAGCACGCGGGAAGCGAGCCTCCTCGGGAGAAGAGGAGGCAGCCCAGCTGCGTGCGTCTGCAATCACTCCTTGGGCGGAGCCCAGTGAGCCTCCAGTACGGCAGAGCTCCAGCTCTGCTCAGAGGGCCGATCTGGCAGAGTTGCTGGCGTGAGGCTGCTCTGCCCTGGGCGAGCCTTGCCCAGACTTGCCTCGCTGCTAGGCTTCCTGCCCGGGAAGGAGCAGGCTGCGCCAGACAGGCAGACGCTCCTGGCGCCTTCCTGGCCTCAGCTCCACTCCTGCCTTGCCTTTGCACCTAGTCCCCAGGCGTCCTTGCGGAGGGCTTAGGGGCCGGTGGGGTGCCCGCTGCCAAGCCCTCCAGCCGTGAGAGCTCTGTCATAGGGAAGGGAATGGCAAGTGCAGGGCTCCTCCAGCGCTCGCTTGGGCGCCCAGACTCAGCACAGCACGGAGAGCACCAGGCTTCCCAGGGCCCCTGGCTGTGGTCTGCAGCCCCACACACCCGGAGGCTGACTCCGTGAGCGCCCAGAAGGTGCCTGACAGACGTCATTTCCCTAGTGCTCTCCCCACCAGCAGAGACGTGTGCAGGTGGTTGGGGCCTGCCCCTGCGTGTCTGGGCTGCCGCCCACAGCCTCCGCTCAGGGGAAGCAGCCCCTGTGCCAAGACCTGCAGGAGGCGCGGGGCGTCCCTGCCTGGAAGCCAAGTGCACGGTCCGCTTGGAAGCGAGCCTCCTTGGGAAGAGTCGAGGGAGCCAAGCCGCGTGCAGCTGCAATCCCTGCTTGGGCCGAGCCGAGTGTGCCTCCAGGACGGCAGAGCTCCAGCTCTGCTCAGAGGCCGGATCTAGTCAAGTGCCTTGCGCGAGGCTGCTCTGCCCTGGGCGAGACTTGCCCAGGCTTGCCTCGCTGCTAGGCTTGCTGCCCGCGAAGGAGCAGGCTGTGCGATGCTGGGAGAGGCCACTGGCGCCTTCCTGGCCTCAGCTCCACTCCTGCCTTGCCTTTGCATCTAGGCCCCGGCCGTCCGTGGGGAAGGCTTAGGAGCCGGTGGCTTGCACACTGCCAAGCCCTCCAGCAGTGAGGCCTCTCGTAGAGGGCAGGGGAGGGCAAGTGCAGGGCTCCACCAGCGGTTGCTTGGCCGCCCAGACTCAGCGCCGCACGGAGAGCACAAGGCTCCCAGGTCCCCTGGCTGTGGTCTGCAGCCCCACACTCCCGGAGGCTGACTCCGTGGGCGCCCAGAAGGTGCCTGACAGACGTCATGTCCCTAGCGCTCTGCTCCCCAGCAGAGACGTGTGCAGGTGGTGGGGCCTGCCCCTGCGTGTCTGGGCTCCCGCCGGCAGCCCCAGCTCCAGGGAAGCAGCCCCTGAGCCAAGACCTGTAGGAGGCGCGGGGCGCCCCCGCCTGGAAGCCTGGTGCACAGCACGCGGGAAGCGAGCCTCCTCGGGAGAAGAGGAGGCAGCCCAGCTGCGTGCGTCTGCAATCACTCCTTGGGCGGAGCCCAGTGAGCCTCCAGTACGGCAGAGCTCCAGCTCTGCTCAGAGGCCCGATCTGGCAGAGTTGCTGGCGTGAGGCTGCTCTGCCCTGGGCGAGCCTCGCCCAGACTTGCCTCGCTGCTAGGCTTCCTGCCCGGGAAGGAGCAGGCTGCGCCAGACAGGCAGACGCTCCTGGCGCCTTCCTGGCCTCAGCTCCACTCCTGCCTTGCCTTTGCACCTAGTCCCCAGGCGTCCTTGCGGAGGGCTTAGGGGCCGGTGGGGTGCCCGCTGCCAAGCCCTCCAGCCGTGAGAGCTCTGTCATAGGGAAGGGAATGGCAAGTGCAGGGCTCCTCCAGCGCTCGCTTGGGCGCCCAGACTCAGCACAGCACGGAGAGCACCAGGCTTCCCAGGGCCCCTGGCTGTGGTCTGCAGCCCCACACACCCGGAGGCTGACTCCGTGAGCGCCCAGAAGGTGCCTGACAGACGTCATTTCCCTAGTGCTCTCCCCACCAGCAGAGACGTGTGCAGGTGGTTGGGGCCTGCCCCTGCGTGTCTGGGCTGCCGCCCACAGCCTCCGCTCAGGGGAAGCAGCCCCTGTGCCAAGACCTGCAGGAGGCGCGGGGCGTCCCTGCCTGGAAGCCAAGTGCACGGTCCGCTTGGAAGCGAGCCTCCTTGGGAAGAGTCGAGGGAGCCAAGCCGCGTGCAGCTGCAATCCCTGCTTGGGCCGAGCCGAGTGTGCCTCCAGGACAGCAGAGCTCCAGCTCTGCTCAGAGGCCGGATCTAGTCAAGTGCCTTGCGCGAGGCTGCTCTGCCCTGGGCGAGACTTGCCCAGGCTTGCCTCGCTGCTAGGCTTGCTGCCCAGGAAGGAGCAGGCTGTGCGATGCTGGGAGAGGCCACTGGCGCCTTCCTGGCCTCAGCTCCACTCCTGCCTTGCCTTTGCATCTAGGCCCCGGGCGTCCTTGGGGAAGGCTTAGGAGCCGGTGGCTTGCACACTGCCAAGCCCTCCAGCAGTGAGGCCTCTCGTAGAGGGCAGGGGAGGGCAAGTGCAGGGCTCCACCAGCGGTTGCTTGGCCGCCCAGACTCAGCGCCGCACGGAGAGCACAAGGCTCCCAGGTCCCCTGGCTGTGGTCTGCAGCCCCACACTCCCGGAGGCTGACTCCGTGGGCGCCCAGAAGGTGCCTGACAGACGTCATGTCCCTAGCGCTCTGCTCCCCAGCAGAGACGTGTGCAGGTGGTGGGGCCTGCCCCTGCGTGTCTGGGCTCCCGCCGGCAGCCCCAGCTCCAGGGAAGCAGCCCCTGAGCCAAGACCTGTAGGAGGCGCGGGGCGCCCCCGCCTGGAAGCCTGGTGCACAGCACGCGGGAAGCGAGCCTCCTCGGGAGAAGAGGAGGCAGCCCAGCTGCGTGCGTCTGCAATCACTCCTTGGGCGGAGCCCAGTGAGCCTCCAGTACGGCAGAGCTCCAGCTCTGCTCAGAGGCCCGATCTGGCAGAGTTGCTGGCGTGAGGCTGCTCTGCCCTGGGCGAGCCTCGCCCAGACTTGCCTCGCTGCTAGGCTTCCTGCCCGGGAAGGAGCAGGCTGCGCCAGACAGGCAGACGCTCCTGGCGCCTTCCTGGCCTCAGCTCCACTCCTGCCTTGCCTTTGCACCTAGTCCCCAGGCGTCCTTGCGGAGGGCTTAGGGGCCGGTGGGGTGCCCGCTGCCAAGCCCTCCAGCCGTGAGAGCTCTGTCATAGGGAAGGGAATGGCAAGTGCAGGGCTCCTCCAGCGCTCGCTTGGGCGCCCAGACTCAGCACAGCACGGAGAGCACCAGGCTTCCCAGGGCCCCTGGCTGTGGTCTGCAGCCCCACACACCCGGAGGCTGACTCCGTGAGCGCCCAGAAGGTGTCTGACAGACGTCATTTCCCTAGTGCTCTCCCCACCAGCAGAGACGTGTGCAGGTGGTTGGGGCCTGCCCCTGCGTGTCTGGGCTGCCGCCCACAGCCTCCGCTCAGGGGAAGCAGCCCCTGTGCCAAGACCTGCAGGAGGCGCGGGGCGTCCCTGCCTGGAAGCCAAGTGCACAGTCCGCTTGGAAGCGAGCCTCCTTGGGAAGAGTCGAGGGAGCCAAGTCGCGTGCAGCTGCAATCCCTGCTTGGGCCGAGCCGAGTGTGCCTCCAGGACGGCAGAGCTCCAGCTCTGCTCAGAGGCCGGATCTAGTCAAGTGCCTTGCGCGAGGCTGCTCTGCCCTGGGCGAGACTTGCCCAGGCTTGCCTCGCTGCTAGGCTTGCTGCCCGGGAAGGAGCAGGCTGTGCGATGCTGGGAGAGGCCACTGGCGCCTTCCTGGCCTCAGCTCCACTCCTGCCTTGCCTTTGCATCTAGGCCCCGGGCGTCCTTGGGGAAGGCTTAGGAGCCGGTGGCTTGCACACTGCCAAGCCCTCCAGCAGTGAGGCCTCTCGTAGAGGGCAGGGGAGGGCAAGTGCAGGGCTCCACCAGCGGTTGCTTGGCCGCCCAGACTCAGCGCCGCACGGAGAGCACAAGGCTCCCAGGTCCCCTGGCTGTGGTCTGCAGCCCCACACTCCCGGAGGCTGACTCCGTGGGCGCCCAGAAGGTGCCTGACAGACGTCATGTCCCTAGCGCTCTGCTCCCCAGCAGAGACGTGTGCAGGTGGTGGGGCCTGCCCCTGCGTGTCTGGGCTCCCGCCGGCAGCCCCAGCTCCAGGGAAGCAGCCCCTGAGCCAAGACCTGTAGGAGGCGCGGGGCGCCCCCGCCTGGAAGCCTGGTGCACAGCACGCGGGAAGCGAGCCTCCTCGGGAGAAGAGGAGGCAGCCCAGCTGCGTGCGTCTGCAATCACTCCTTGGGCGGAGCCCAGTGAGCCTCCAGTACGGCAGAGCTCCAGCTCTGCTCAGAGGCCCGATCTGGCAGAGTTGCTGGCGTGAGGCTGCTCTGCCCTGGGCGAGCCTCGCCCAGACTTGCCTCGCGGTGCTAGGCTTCCTGCCCGGGAAGGAGCAGGCTGCGCCAGACAGGCAGGCGCTCCTGGCGCCTTCCTGGCCTCAGCTCCACTCCTGCCTTGCCTTTGCACCTAGTCCCCAGGCGTCCTTGCGGAGGGCTTAGGGGCCGGTGGGGTGCACGCTGCCAAGCCCTCCAGCCGTGAGAGCTCTGTCATAGGGAAGGGAATGGCAAGTGCAGGGCTCCTCCAGCGCTCGCTTGGCCGCCCAGACTCAGCACAGCACGGAGAGCACCAGGCTTCCCAGGGCCCCCGGCTGTGGTCTGCAGCCCCACACACCCGGAGGCTGACTCCGTGAGCGCCCAGAAGATGCCTGACAGACGTCATTTCCCTAGTGCTCTCCCCACCAGCAGAGACGTGGGCAGGTGGTTGGGGCCTGCCCCTGCGTGTCTGGGCTGCCGCCCACAGCCTCCGCTCAGGGGAAGCAGCCCCTGTGCCAAGACCTGCAGGAGGCGCGGGGCGTCCCTGCCTGGAAGCCAAGTGCACGGTCCGCTTGGAAGCGAGCCTCCTTGGGAAGAGTCGAGGGAGCCAAGCCGCGTGCAGCTGCAATCCCTGCTTGGGCCGAGCCGAGTGTGCCTCCAGGACGGCAGAGCTCCAGCTCTGCTCAGAGGCCGGATCTAGTCAAGTGCCTTGCGCGAGGCTGCTCTGCCCTGGGCGAGACTTGCCCAGGCTTGCCTCGCTGCTAGGCTTGCTGCCCGGGAAGGAGCAGGCTGTGCGATGCTGGGAGAGGCCCCTGGCGCCTTCCTGGCCACAGCTCCACTCCTGCCTTGCCTTTGCATCTAGGCCCCGGGCGTCCTCGGGGAAGGCTTAGGAGCCGGTGGTTTGCACACTGCCAAGCCCTCCAGCAGTGAGGCCTCTCGTAGAGGGGAGGGGAGGGCAAGTGCAGGGCTCCACCAGCGGTTGCTTGGCCGCCCAGACTCAGCGCCGCACGGAGAGCACAAGGCTCCCAGGTCCCCTGGCTGTGGTCTGCAGCCCCACACTCCCGGAGGCTGACTCCGTGGGCGCCCAGAAGGTGCCTGACAGACGTCATGTCCCTAGCGCTCTGCTCCCCAGCAGAGACGTGTGCAGGTGGTGGGGCCTGCCCCTGCGTGTCTGGGCTCCCGCCGGCAGCCCCAGCTCCAGGGAAGCAGCCCCTGAGCCAAGACCTGTAGGGGGCGCGGGGCGCCCCCGCCTGGAAGCCTAGTGCACAGCATGCGGGAAGCGAGCCTCCTCGGAGAAGAGGAGGCAGCCCAGCTGCGTGCGTCTGCACTCACTCCTTGGGCGGAGCCCAGTGAGCCTCCAGTACGGCAGAGCTCCAGCTCTGCTCAGAGGCCCGATCTAGTCAAGTGCCTTGCGCGAGGCTGCTCTGCCCTGGGCGAGACTTGCCCAGGCTTGCCTCGCTGCTAGGCTTGCTGCCCGGGAAGGAGCAGGCTGCGCCAGACAGGCAGACGCTCCTGGCGCCTTCCTGGCCTCAGCTCCACTCCTGCCTTGCCTTTGCACCTAGTCCCCAGGCGTCCTTGCGGAGGGCTTAGGGCCGGTGGGGTGCACGCTGCCAAGCCCTCCAGCCGTGAGAGCTCTGTCATAGGGAAGGGAATGGCAAGTGCAGGGCTCCTCCAGCGCTCGCTTGGCCGCCCAGACTCAACACAGCACGGAGAGCACCAGGCTTCCCAGGGCCCCTGGCTGTGGTCTGCAGCCCCACACACCCGGAGGCTGACTCCGTGAGCGCCCAGAAGGTGCCTGACAGACGTCATTTCCCTAGTGCTCTCCCCACCAGCAGAGACGTGGGCAGGTGGTTGGGGCCTGCCCCTGCGTGTCTGGGCTGCCGCCCACAGCCTCCGCTCAGGGGAAGCAGCCCCTGTGCCAAGACCTGCAGGAGGCGCGGGGCGTCCCTGCCTGGAAGCCAAGTGCACGGTCCGCTTGGAAGCGAGCCTCCTTGGGAAGAGTCGAGGGAGCCAAGCCGCGTGCAGCTGCAATCCCTGCTTGGGCCGAGCCGAGTGTGCCTCCAGGACGGCAGAGCTCCAGCTCTGCTCAGAGGCCGGATCTAGTCAAGTGCCTTGCGCGAGGCTGCTCTGCCCTGGGCGAGACTTGCCCAGGCTTGCCTCGCTGCTAGGCTTGCTGCCCGGGAAGGAGCAGGCTGTGCGATGCTGGGAGAGGCCCCTGGCTCCTTCCTGGCCTCAGCTCCACTCCTGCCTTGCCTTTACATCTAGGCCCCGGGCGTCCTCGGGGAAGGCTTAGGAGCCGGTGGCTTGCACACTGCCAAGCCCTCCAGCAGGGAGGCCTCTCATAGAGGGGAGGGGAGGGCAAGTGCAGGGCTCCACCAGCGGTTGCTTGGCCGCCCAGACTCAGCGCCGCACGGAGAGCACAAGGCTCCCAGGTCCCGTGGCTGTGGTCTGCAGCCCCACACTCCCGGAGGCTGACTCCGTGGGCGCCCAGAAGGTGCCTGACAGACGTCATGTCCCTAGCGCTCTGCTCCCCAGCAGAGACGTGTGCAGTTGGTGGGGCCTGCCCCTGCGTGTCTGGGCTCCCGCCGGCAGCCCCAGCTCCAGGGAAGCAGCCCCTGAGCCAAGACCTGTAGGGGGCGCGGGGCGCCCCCGCCTGGAAGCCTAGTGCACAGCATGCGGGAAGCGAGCCTCCTCGGGAGAAGAGGAGGCAGCCCAGCTGCGTGCGTCTGCACTCACTCCTTGGGCGGAGCCCACTGAGCCTCCAGTACGGCAGAGCTCCAGCTCTGCTCAGAGGCCCGATCTGGCAGAGTTGCTGGCGTGAGGCTGCTCTGCCCTGGGCGAGCCTTGCCCAGACGTGCCTCGCTGCTAGGCTTCCTGCCCGGGAAGGAGCAGGCTGCGCCAGACAGGCAGGCGCTCCTGGCGCCTTCCTGGCCTCAGCTCCACTCCTGCCTTGCCTTTGCACCTAGTCCCCAGGCGTCCTTGCGGAGGGCTTAGGGGCCGGTGGGGTGCACGCTGCCAAGCCCTCCAGCCGTGAGAGCTCTGTCATAGGGAAGGGAATGGCAAGTGCAGGGCTCCTCCAGCGCTCGCTTGGCCGCCCAGACTCAGCACAGCACGGAGAGCACCAGGCTTCCCAGGGCCCCCGGCTGTGGTCTGCAGCCCCACACACCCGGAGGCTGACTCCGTGAGCGCCCAGAAGGTGCCTGACAGACGTCATTTCCCTAGTGCTCTCCCCACCAGCAGAGACGTGGGCAGGTGGTTGGGGCCTGCCCCTGCGTGTCTGGGCTGCCGCCCACAGCCTCCGCTCAGGGGAAGCAGCCCCTGTGCCAAGACCTGCAGGAGGCGCGGGGCGTCCCTGCCTGGAAGCCAAGTGCACGGTCCGCTTGGAAGCGAGCCTCCTTGGGAAGAGTCGAGGGAGCCAAGCCGCGTGCAGCTGCAAGCCCTGCTTGGGCCGAGCCGAGTGTGCCTCCAGGACGGCAGAGCTCCAGCTCTGCTCAGAGGCCGGATCTAGTCAAGTGCCTTGCGCGAGGCTGCTCTGCCCTGGGCGAGACTTGCCCAGGCTTGCCTCGCTGCTAGGCTTGCTGCCCGGGAAGGAGCAGGCTGTGCGATGCTGGGAGAGGCCACTGGCGCCTTCCTGGCCTCAGCTCCACTCCTGCCTTGCCTTTGCATCTAGGCCCCGGGCGTCCTTGGGGAAGGCTTAGGAGCCGGTGGCTTGCACACTGCCGAGCCCTCCAGCAGTGAGGCCTCTCGTCGAGGGGAGGGGAGGGCAAGTGCAGGGCTCCACCAGCGGTTGCTTGGCCGCCCAGACTCAGCGCCGCACGGAGAGCACAAGGCTCCCAGGTCCCCTGGCTGTGGTCTGCAGCCCCACACTCCCGGAGGCTGACTCCGTGGGCGCCCAGAAGGTGCCTGACAGACGTCATGTCCCTAGCGCTCTGCTCCCCGGCAGAGACGTGTGCAGGTGGTGGGGCCTGCCCCTGCGTGTCTGGGCTCCCGCCGGCAGCCCCAGCTCCAGGGAAGCAGCCCCTGAGCCAAGACCTGTAGGGGGCGCGGGGCGCCCCCGCCTGGAAGCCTAGCGCACAGCATGCGGGAAGCGAGCCTCCTCGGGAGAAGAGGAGGCAGCCCAGCTGCGTGCGTCTGCACTCACTCCTTGGGCGGAGCCCAGTGAGACTCCAGTACGGCAGAGCTCCAGCTCTGCTCAGAGGCCCGATCTGGCAGAGTTGCTGGCGTGAGGCTGCTCTGCCCTGGGCGAGCCTTGCCCAGACTTGCCTCGCTGCTAGGCTTCCTGCCCGGGAAGGAGCAGGCTGCGCCAGACAGGCAGACGCTCCTGGCGCCTTCCTGGCCTCAGCTCCACTCCTGCCTTGCCTTTGCACCTAGTCCCCAGGCGTCCTTGCGGAGGGCTTAGGGGCCGGTGGGGTGCACGCTGCCAAGCCCTCCAGCCGTGAGAGCTCTGTCATAGGGAAGGGAATGGCAAGTGCAGGGCTCCTCCAGCGGTCGCTTGGCCGCCCAGACTCAGCACAGCACGGAGAGCACCAGGCTTCCCAGGGCCCCTGGCTGTGGTCTGCAGCCCCACACACCCGGAGGCTGACTCCGTGAGCGCCCAGAAGGTGCCTGACAGACGTCATTTCCCTAGCGCTCTCCCCACCAGCAGAGACGTGTGCAGGTGGTTGGGGCCTGCCCCTGCGTGTCTGGGCTGCCGCCCACAGCCTCCGCTCAGGGGAAGCAGCCCCTGTGCCAAGACCTGCAGGAGGCGCGGGGCGTCCCTGCCTGGAAGCCAAGTGCACGGTCCGCTTGGAAGCGAGCCTCCTTGGGAAGAGTCGAGGGAGCCAAGCCGCGTGCAGCTGCAAGCCCTGCTTGGGCCGAGCCGAGTGTGCCTCCAGGACGGCAGAGCTCCAGCTCTGCTCAGAGGCCGGATCTAGTCAAGTGCCTTGCGCGAGGCTGCTCTGCCCTGGGCGAGACTTGCCCAGGCTTGCCTCGCTGCTAGGCTTGCTGCCCGGGAAGGAGCAGGCTGTGCGATGCTGGGAGAGGCCACTGGCGCCTTCCTGGCCTCAGCTCCACTCCTGCCTTGCCTTTGCATCTAGGCCCCGTGCGTCCTTGGGGAAGGCTTAGGAGCCGGTGGCTTGCACACTGCCGAGCCCTCCAGCAGTGAGGCCTCTCGTCGAGGGGAGGGGAGGGCAAGTGCAGGGCTCCACCAGCGGTTGCTTGGCCGCCCAGACTCAGCGCCGCACGGAGAGCACAAGGCTCCCAGGTCCCCTGGCTGTGGTCTGCAGCCCCACACTCCCGGAGGCTGACTCCGTGGGCGCCCAGAAGGTGCCTGACAGACGTCATGTCCCTAGCGCTCTGCTCCCCGGCAGAGACGTGTGCAGGTGGTGGGGCCTGCCCCTGCGTGTCTGGGCTCCCGCCGGCAGCCCCAGCTCCAGGGAAGCAGCCCCTGAGCCAAGACCTGTAGGGGGCGCGGGGCGCCCCCGCCTGGAAGCCTAGCGCACAGCATGCGGGAAGCGAGCCTCCTCGGGAGAAGAGGAGGCAGCCCAGCTGCGTGCGTCTGCACTCACTCCTTGGGCGGAGCCCAGTGAGCCTCCAGTACGGCAGAGCTCCAGCTCTGCTCAGAGGCCCGATCTGGCAGAGTGGCTGGCGTGAGGCTGCTCTGCCCTGGGCGAGCCTTGCCCAGACTTGCCTCGCTGCTAGGCTTCCTGCCCGGTAAGGAGCAGGCTGCGCCACACAGGCAGACGCTCCTGGCGCCTTCCTGGCCTCAGCTCCACTCCTGCCTTGCCTTTGCACCTAGTCCCCAGGCGTCCTTGCGGAGGGCTTAGGGGCCGGTGGGGTGCACGCTGCCAAGCCCTCCAGCCGTGAGAGCTCTGTCATAGGGAAGGGAATGGCAAGTGCAGGGCTCCTCCAGCGGTCGCTTGGCCGCCCAGACTCAGCACAGCACGGAGAGCACCAGGCTTCCCAGGGCCCCTGGCTGTGGTCTGCAGCCCCACACACCCGGAGGCTGACTCCGTGAGCGCCCAGAAGGTGCCTGACAGACGTCATTTCCCTAGCGCTCTCCCCACCAGCAGAGACGTGTGCAGGTGGTTGGGGCCTGCCCCTGCGTGTCTGGGCTGCCGCCCACAGCCTCCGCTCAGGGGAAGCAGCCCCTGTGCCAAGACCTGCAGGAGGCGCGGGGCGTCCCTGCCTGGAAGCCAAGTGCACGGTCCGCTTGGAAGCGAGCCTCCTTGGGAAGAGTCGAGGGAGCCAAGCCGCGTGCAGCTGCAAGCCCTGCTTGGGCCGAGCCGAGTGTGCCTCCAGGACGGCAGAGCTCCAGCTCTGCTCAGAGGCCGGATCTAGTCAAGTGCCTTGCGCGAGGCTGCTCTGCCCTGGGCGAGACTTGCCCAGGCTTGCCTCGCTGCTAGGCTTGCTGCCCGGGAAGGAGCAGGCTGTGCGATGCTGGGAGAGGCCACTGGCGCCTTCCTGGCCTCAGCTCCACTCCTGCCTTGCCTTTGCATCTAGGCCCCGGGCGTCCTTGGGGAAGGCTTAGGAGCCGGTGGCTTGCACACTGCCGAGCCCTCCAGCAGTGAGGCCTCTCGTAGAGGGGAGGGGAGGGCAAGTGCAGGGCTCCACCAGCGGTTGCTTGGCCGCCCAGACTCAGCGCCGCACGGAGAGCACAAGGCTCCCAGGTCCCCTGGCTGTGGTCTGCAGCCCCACACTCCCGGAGGCTGACTCCGTGGGCGCCCAGAAGGTGCCTGACAGACGTCATGTCCCTAGCGCTCTGCTCCCCAGCAGAGACGTGTGCAGGTGGTGGGGCCTGCCCCTGCGTGTCTGGGCTCCCGCCGGCAGCCCCAGCTCCAGGGAAGCAGCCCCTGAGCCAAGACCTGTAGGGGGCGCGGGGCGCCCCCGCCTGGAAGCCTAGTGCACAGCATGCGGGAAGCGAGCCTCCTCGGGAGAAGAGGAGGCAGCCCAGCTGCGTGCGTCTGCACTCACTCCTTGGGCGGAGCCCACTGAGCCTCCAGTACGGCAGAGCTCCAGCTCTGCTCAGAGGCCCGATCTGGCAGAGTTGCTGGCGTGAGGCTGCTCTGCCCTGGGCGAGCCTTGCCCAGACGTGCCTCGCTGCTAGGCTTCCTGCCCGGGAAGGAGCAGGCTGCGCCAGACAGGCAGGCGCTCCTGGCGCCTTCCTGGCCTCAGCTCCACTCCTGCCTTGCCTTTGCACCTAGTCCCCAGGCGTCCTTGCGGAGGGCTTAGGGGCCGGTGGGGTGCACGCTGCCAAGCCCTCCAGCAGTGAGAGCTCTGTCATAGGGAAGGGAATGGCAAGTGCAGGGCTCCTCCAGCGCTCGCTTGGCCGCCCAGACTCAGCACAGCACGGAGAGCACCAGGCTTCCCAGGGCCCCCGGCTGTGGTCTGCAGCCCCACACACCCGGAGGCTGACTCCGTGAGCGCCCAGAAGGTGCCTGACAGACGTCATTTCCCTAGTGCTCTCCCCACCAGCAGAGACGTGGGCAGGTGGTTGGGGCCTGCCCCTGCGTGTCTGGGCTGCCGCCCACAGCCTCCGCTCAGGGGAAGCAGCCCCTGTGCCAAGACCTGCAGGAGGCGCGGGGCGTCCCTGCCTGGAAGCCAAGTGCACGGTCCGCTTGGAAGCGAGCCTCCTTGGGAAGAGTCGAGGGAGCCAAGCCGCGTGCAGCTGCAAGCCCTGCTTGGGCCGAGCCGAGTGTGCCTCCAGGACGGCAGAGCTCCAGCTCTGCTCAGAGGCCGGATCTAGTCAAGTGCCTTGCGCGAGGCTGCTCTGCCCTGGGCGAGACTTGCCCAGGCTTGCCTCGCTGCTAGGCTTGCTGCCCGGGAAGGAGCAGGCTGTGCGATGCTGGGAGAGGCCACTGGCGCCTTCCTGGCCTCAGCTCCACTCCTGCCTTGCCTTTGCATCTAGGCCCCGGGCGTCCTTGGGGAAGGCTTAGGAGCCGGTGGCTTGCACACTGCCGAGCCCTCCAGCAGTGAGGCCTCTCGTCGAGGGGAGGGGAGGGCAAGTGCAGGGCTCCACCAGCGGTTGCTTGGCCGCCCAGACTCAGCGCCGCACGGAGAGCACAAGGCTCCCAGGTCCCCTGGCTGTGGTCTGCAGCCCCACACTCCCGGAGGCTGACTCCGTGGGCGCCCAGAAGGTGCCTGACAGACGTCATGTCCCTAGCGCTCTGCTCCCCGGCAGAGACGTGTGCAGGTGGTGGGGCCTGCCCCTGCGTGTCTGGGCTCCCGCCGGCAGCCCCAGCTCCAGGGAAGCAGCCCCTGAGCCAAGACCTGTAGGGGGCGCGGGGCGCCCCCGCCTGGAAGCCTAGCGCACAGCATGCGGGAAGCGAGCCTCCTCGGGAGAAGAGGAGGCAGCCCAGCTGCGTGCGTCTGCACTCACTCCTTGGGCGGAGCCCAGTGAGACTCCAGTACGGCAGAGCTCCAGCTCTGCTCAGAGGCCCGATATGGCAGAGTTGCTGGCGTGAGGCTGCTCTGCCCTGGGCGAGCCTTGCCCAGACTTGCCTCGCTGCTAGGCTTCCTGCCCGGGAAGGAGCAGGCTGCGCCAGACAGGCAGACGCTCCTGGCGCCTTCCTGGCCTCAGCTCCACTCCTGCCTTGCCTTTGCACCTAGTCCCCAGGCGTCCTTGCGGAGGGCTTAGGGGCCGGTGGGGTGCACGCTGCCAAGCCCTCCAGCCGTGAGAGCTCTGTCATAGGGAAGGGAATGGCAAGTGCAGGGCTCCTCCAGCGGTCGCTTGGCCGCCCAGACTCAGCACAGCACGGAGAGCACCAGGCTTCCCAGGGCCCCTGGCTGTGGTCTGCAGCCCCACACACCCGGAGGCTGACTCCGTGAGCGCCCAGAAGGTGCCTGACAGACGTCATTTCCCTAGCGCTCTCCCCACCAGCAGAGACGTGTGCAGGTGGTTGGGGCCTGCCCCTGCGTGTCTGGGCTGCCGCCCACAGCCTCCGCTCAGGGGAAGCAGCCCCTGTGCCAAGACCTGCAGGAGGCGCGGGGCGTCCCTGCCTGGAAGCCAAGTGCACGGTCCGCTTGGAAGCGAGCCTCCTTGGGAAGAGTCGAGGGAGCCAAGCCGCGTGCAGCTGCAAGCCCTGCTTGGGCCGAGCCGAGTGTGCCTCCAGGACGGCAGAGCTCCAGCTCTGCTCAGAGGCCGGATCTAGTCAAGTGCCTTGCGCGAGGCTGCTCTGCCCTGGGCGAGACTTGCCCAGGCTTGCCTCGCTGCTAGGCTTGCTGCCCGGGAAGGAGCAGGCTGTGCGATGCTGGGAGAGGCCACTGGCGCCTTCCTGGCCTCAGCTCCACTCCTGCCTTGCCTTTGCATCTAGGCCCCGGGCGTCCTTGGGGAAGGCTTAGGAGCCGGTGGCTTGCACACTGCCGAGCCCTCCAGCAGTGAGGCCTCTCGTAGAGGGGAGGGGAGGGCAAGTGCAGGGCTCCACCAGCGGTTGCTTGGCCGCCCAGACTCAGCGCCGCACGGAGAGCACAAGGCTCCCAGGTCCCCTGGCTGTGGTCTGCAGCCCCACACTCCCGGAGGCTGACTCCGTGGGCGCCCAGAAGGTGCCTGACAGACGTCATGTCCCTAGCGCTCTGCTCCCCAGCAGAGACGTGTGCAGGTGGTGGGGCCTGCCCCTGCGTGTCTGGGCTCCCGCCGGCAGCCCCAGCTCCAGGGAAGCAGCCCCTGAGCCAAGACCTGTAGGGGGCGCGGGGCGCCCCCGCCTGGAAGCCTAGTGCACAGCATGCGGGAAGCGAGCCTCCTCGGGAGAAGAGGAGGCAGCCCAGCTGCGTGCGTCTGCACTCACTCCTTGGGCGGAGCCCACTGAGCCTCCAGTACGGCAGAGCTCCAGCTCTGCTCAGAGGCCCGATCTGGCAGAGTTGCTGGCGTGAGGCTGCTCTGCCCTGGGCAAGCCTTGCCCAGACGTGCCTCGCTGCAAGGCTTCCTGCCCGGGAAGGAGCAGGCTGCGCCAGACAGGCAGGCGCTCCTGGCGCCTTCCTGGCCTCAGCTCCACTCCTGCCTTGCCTTTGCACCTAGTCCCCAGGCGTCCTTGCGGAGGGCTTAGGGGCCGGTGGGGTGCACGCTGCCAAGCCCTCCAGCCGTGAGAGCTCTGTCATAGGGAAGGGAATGGCAAGTGCAGGGCTCCTCCAGCGCTCGCTTGGCCGCCCAGACTCAGCACAGCACGGAGAGCACCAGGCTTCCCAGGGCCCCCGGCTGTGGTCTGCAGCCCCACACACCCGGAGGCTGACTCCGTGAGCGCCCAGAAGGTGCCTGACAGACGTCATTTCCCTAGTGCTCTCCCCACCAGCAGAGACGTGGGCAGGTGGTTGGGGCCTGCCCCTGCGTGTCTGGGCTGCCGCCCACAGCCTCCGCTCAGGGGAAGCAGCCCCTGTGCCAAGACCTGCAGGAGGCGCGGGGCGTCCCTGCCTGGAAGCCAAGTGCACGGTCCGCTTGGAAGCGAGCCTCCTTGGGAAGAGTCGAGGGAGCCAAGCCGCGTGCAGCTGCAAGCCCTGCTTGGGCCGAGCCGAGTGTGCCTCCAGGACGGCAGAGCTCCAGCTCTGCTCAGAGGCCGGATCTAGTCAAGTGCCTTGCGCGAGGCTGCTCTGCCCTGGGCGAGACTTGCCCAGGCTTGCCTCGCTGCTAGGCTTGCTGCCCGGGAAGGAGCAGGCTGTGCGATGCTGGGAGAGGCCACTGGCGCCTTCCTGGCCTCAGCTCCACTCCTGCCTTGCCTTTGCATCTAGGCCCCGGGCGTCCTTGGGGAAGGCTTAGGAGCCGGTGGCTTGCACACTGCCGAGCCCTCCAGCAGTGAGGCCTCTCGTCGAGGGGAGGGGAGGGCAAGTGCAGGGCTCCACCAGCGGTTGCTTGGCCGCCCAGACTCAGCGCCGCACGGAGAGCACAAGGCTCCCAGGTCCCCTGGCTGTGGTCTGCAGCCCCACACTCCCGGAGGCTGACTCCGTGGGCGCCCAGAAGGTGCCTGACAGACGTCATGTCCCTAGCGCTCTGCTCCCCGGCAGAGACGTGTGCAGGTGGTGGGGCCTGCCCCTGCGTGTCTGGGCTCCCGCCGGCAGCCCCAGCTCCAGGGAAGCAGCCCCTGAGCCAAGACCTGTAGGGGGCGCGGGGCGCCCCCGCCTGGAAGCCTAGCGCACAGCATGCGGGAAGCGAGCCTCCTCGGGAGAAGAGGAGGCAGCCCAGCTGCGTGCGTCTGCACTCACTCCTTGGGCGGAGCCCAGTGAGACTCCAGTACGGCAGAGCTCCAGCTCTGCTCAGAGGCCCGATATGGCAGAGTTGCTGGCGTGAGGCTGCTCTGCCCTGGGCGAGCCTTGCCCAGACTTGCCTCGCTGCTAGGCTTCCTGCCCGGGAAGGAGCAGGCTGCGCCAGACAGGCAGACGCTCCTGGCGCCTTCCTGGCCTCAGCTCCACTCCTGCCTTGCCTTTGCACCTAGTCCCCAGGCGTCCTTGCGGAGGGCTTAGGGGCCGGTGGGGTGCACGCTGCCAAGCCCTCCAGCCGTGAGAGCTCTGTCATAGGGAAGGGAATGGCAAGTGCAGGGCTCCTCCAGCGGTCGCTTGGCCGCCCAGACTCAGCACAGCACGGAGAGCACCAGGCTTCCCAGGGCCCCTGGCTGTGGTCTGCAGCCCCACACACCCGGAG
This sequence comes from Budorcas taxicolor, assembly GCF_023091745.1. Lineage (NCBI taxonomy): Eukaryota > Metazoa > Chordata > Mammalia > Artiodactyla > Bovidae > Budorcas > Budorcas taxicolor. The sequence goes on along the minus strand of NW_026292709.1, from coordinate 335,860 downwards.
GCTGACTCCGTGAGCGCCCAGAAGGTGCCTGACAGACGTCATTTCCCTAGCGCTCTCCCCACCAGCAGAGACGTGTGCAGGTGGTTGGGGCCTGCCCCTGCGTGTCTGGGCTGCCGCCCACAGCCTCCGCTCAGGGGAAGCAGCCCCTGTGCCAAGACCTGCAGGAGGCGCGGGGCGTCCCTGCCTGGAAGCCAAGTGCACGGTCCGCTTGGAAGCGAGCCTCCTTGGGAAGAGTCGAGGGAGCCAAGCCGCGTGCAGCTGCAAGCCCTGCTTGGGCCGAGCCGAGTGTGCCTCCAGGACGGCAGAGCTCCAGCTCTGCTCAGAGGCCGGATCTAGTCAAGTGCCTTGCGCGAGGCTGCTCTGCCCTGGGCGAGACTTGCCCAGGCTTGCCTCGCTGCTAGGCTTGCTGCCCGGGAAGGAGCAGGCTGTGCGATGCTGGGAGAGGCCACTGGCGCCTTCCTGGCCTCAGCTCCACTCCTGCCTTGCCTTTGCATCTAGGCCCCGGGCGTCCTTGGGGAAGGCTTAGGAGCCGGTGGCTTGCACACTGCCGAGCCCTCCAGCAGTGAGGCCTCTCGTCGAGGGGAGGGGAGGGCAAGTGCAGGGCTCCACCAGCGGTTGCTTGGCCGCCCAGACTCAGCGCCGCACGGAGAGCACAAGGCTCCCAGGTCCCCTGGCTGTGGTCTGCAGCCCCACACTCCCGGAGGCTGACTCCGTGGGCGCCCAGAAGGTGCCTGACAGACGTCATGTCCCTAGCGCTCTGCTCCCCGGCAGAGACGTGTGCAGGTGGTGGGGCCTGCCCCTGCGTGTCTGGGCTCCCGCCGGCAGCCCCAGCTCCAGGGAAGCAGCCCCTGAGCCAAGACCTGTAGGGGGCGCGGGGCGCCCCCGCCTGGAAGCCTAGCGCACAGCATGCGGGAAGCGAGCCTCCTCGGGAGAAGAGGAGGCAGCCCAGCTGCGTGCGTCTGCACTCACTCCTTGGGCGGAGCCCAGTGAGCCTCCAGTACGGCAGAGCTCCAGCTCTGCTCAGAGGCCCGATCTGGCAGAGTGGCTGGCGTGAGGCTGCTCTGCCCTGGGCGAGCCTTGCCCAGACTTGCCTCGCTGCTAGGCTTCCTGCCCGGGAAGGAGCAGGCTGCGCCAGACAGGCAGACGCTCCTGGCGCCTTCCTGGCCTCAGCTCCACTCCTGCCTTGCCTTTGCACCTAGTCCCCAGGCGTCCTTGCGGAGGGCTTAGGGGCCGGTGGGGTGCACGCTGCCAAGCCCTCCAGCCGTGAGAGCTCTGTCATAGGGAAGGGAATGGCAAGTGCAGGGCTCCTCCAGCGGTCGCTTGGCCGCCCAGACTCAGCACAGCACGGAGAGCACCAGGCTTCCCAGGGCCCCTGGCTGTGGTCTGCAGCCCCACACACCCGGAGGCTGACTCCGTGAGCGCCCAGAAGGTGCCTGACAGACGTCATTTCCCTAGCGCTCTCCCCACCAGCAGAGACGTGTGCAGGTGGTTGGGGCCTGCCCCTGCGTGTCTGGGCTGCCGCCCACAGCCTCCGCTCAGGGGAAGCAGCCCCTGTGCCAAGACCTGCAGGAGGCGCGGGGCGTCCCTGCCTGGAAGCCAAGTGCACGGTCCGCTTGGAAGCGAGCCTCCTTGGGAAGAGTCGAGGGAGCCAAGCCGCGTGCAGCTGCAAGCCCTGCTTGGGCCGAGCCGAGTGTGCCTCCAGGACGGCAGAGCTCCAGCTCTGCTCAGAGGCCGGATCTAGTCAAGTGCCTTGCGCGAGGCTGCTCTGCCCTGGGCGAGACTTGCCCAGGCTTGCCTCGCTGCTAGGCTTGCTGCCCGGGAAGGAGCAGGCTGTGCGATGCTGGGAGAGGCCACTGGCGCCTTCCTGGCCTCAGCTCCACTCCTGCCTTGCCTTTGCATCTAGGCCCCGGGCGTCCTTGGGGAAGGCTTAGGAGCCGGTGGCTTGCACACTGCCGAGCCCTCCAGCAGTGAGGCCTCTCGTAGAGGGGAGGGGAGGGCAAGTGCAGGGCTCCACCAGCGGTTGCTTGGCCGCCCAGACTCAGCGCCGCACGGAGAGCACAAGGCTCCCAGGTCCCCTGGCTGTGGTCTGCAGCCCCACACTCCCGGAGGCTGACTCCGTGGGCGCCCAGAAGGTGCCTGACAGACGTCATGTCCCTAGCGCTCTGCTCCCCGGCAGAGACGTGTGCAGGTGGTGGGGCCTGCCCCTGCGTGTCTGGGCTCCCGCCGGCAGCCCCAGCTCCAGGGAAGCAGCCCCTGAGCCAAGACCTGTAGGGGGCGCGGGGCGCCCCCGCCTGGAAGCCTAGCGCACAGCATGCGGGAAGCGAGCCTCCTCGGGAGAAGAGGAGGCAGCCCAGCTGCGTGCGTCTGCACTCACTCCTTGGGCGGAGCCCACTGAGCCTCCAGTACGGCAGAGCTCCAGCTCTGCTCAGAGGCCCGATCTGGCAGAGTTGCTGGCGTGAGGCTGCTCTGCCCTGGGCGAGCCTTGCCCAGACGTGCCTCGCTGCTAGGCTTCCTGCCCGGGAAGGAGCAGGCTGCGCCAGACAGGCAGGCGCTCCTGGCGCCTTCCTGGCCTCAGCTCCACTCCTGCCTTGCCTTTGCACCTAGTCCCCAGGCGTCCTTGCGGAGGGCTTAGGGGCCGGTGGGGTGCACGCTGCCAAGCCCTCCAGCCGTGAGAGCTCTGTCATAGGGAAGGGAATGGCAAGTGCAGGGCTCCTCCAGCGCTCGCTTGGCCGCCCAGACTCAGCACAGCACGGAGAGCACCAGGCTTCCCAGGGCCCCCGGCTGTGGTCTGCAGCCCCACACACCCGGAGGCTGACTCCGTGAGCGCCCAGAAGGTGCCTGACAGACGTCATTTCCCTAGTGCTCTCCCCACCAGCAGAGACGTGGGCAGGTGGTTGGGGCCTGCCCCTGCGTGTCTGGGCTGCCGCCCACAGCCTCCGCTCAGGGGAAGCAGCCCCTGTGCCAAGACCTGCAGGAGGCGCGGGGCGTCCCTGCCTGGAAGCCAAGTGCACGGTCCGCTTGGAAGCGAGCCTCCTTGGGAAGAGTCGAGGGAGCCAAGCCGCGTGCAGCTGCAAGCCCTGCTTGGGCCGAGCCGAGTGTGCCTCCAGGACGGCAGAGCTCCAGCTCTGCTCAGAGGCCGGATCTAGTCAAGTGCCTTGCGCGAGGCTGCTCTGCCCTGGGCGAGACTTGCCCAGGCTTGCCTCGCTGCTAGGCTTGCTGCCCGGGAAGGAGCAGGCTGTGCGATGCTGGGAGAGGCCACTGGCGCCTTCCTGGCCTCAGCTCCACTCCTGCCTTGCCTTTGCATCTAGGCCCCGGGCGTCCTTGGGGAAGGCTTAGGAGCCGGTGGCTTGCACACTGCCGAGCCCTCCAGCAGTGAGGCCTCTCGTCGAGGGGAGGGGAGGGCAAGTGCAGGGCTCCACCAGCGGTTGCTTGGCCGCCCAGACTCAGCGCCGCACGGAGAGCACAAGGCTCCCAGGTCCCCTGGCTGTGGTCTGCAGCCCCACACTCCCGGAGGCTGACTCCGTGGGCGCCCAGAAGGTGCCTGACAGACGTCATGTCCCTAGCGCTCTGCTCCCCGGCAGAGACGTGTGCAGGTGGTGGGGCCTGCCCCTGCGTGTCTGGGCTCCCGCCGGCAGCCCCAGCTCCAGGGAAGCAGCCCCTGAGCCAAGACCTGTAGGGGGCGCGGGGCGCCCCCGCCTGGAAGCCTAGCGCACAGCATGCGGGAAGCGAGCCTCCTCGGGAGAAGAGGAGGCAGCCCAGCTGCGTGCGTCTGCACTCACTCCTTGGGCGGAGCCCAGTGAGACTCCAGTACGGCAGAGCTCCAGCTCTGCTCAGAGGCCCGATATGGCAGAGTTGCTGGCGTGAGGCTGCTCTGCCCTGGGCGAGCCTTGCCCAGACTTGCCTCGCTGCTAGGCTTCCTGCCCGGGAAGGAGCAGGCTGCGCCAGACAGGCAGACGCTCCTGGCGCCTTCCTGGCCTCAGCTCCACTCCTGCCTTGCCTTTGCACCTAGTCCCCAGGCGTCCTTGCGGAGGGCTTAGGGGCCGGTGGGGTGCACGCTGCCAAGCCCTCCAGCCGTGAGAGCTCTGTCATAGGGAAGGGAATGGCAAGTGCAGGGCTCCTCCAGCGGTCGCTTGGCCGCCCAGACTCAGCACAGCACGGAGAGCACCAGGCTTCCCAGGGCCCCTGGCTGTGGTCTGCAGCCCCACACACCCGGAGGCTGACTCCGTGAGCGCCCAGAAGGTGCCTGACAGACGTCATTTCCCTAGCGCTCTCCCCACCAGCAGAGACGTGTGCAGGTGGTTGGGGCCTGCCCCTGCGTGTCTGGGCTGCCGCCCACAGCCTCCGCTCAGGGGAAGCAGCCCCTGTGCCAAGACCTGCAGGAGGCGCGGGGCGTCCCTGCCTGGAAGCCAAGTGCACGGTCCGCTTGGAAGCGAGCCTCCTTGGGAAGAGTCGAGGGAGCCAAGCCGCGTGCAGCTGCAAGCCCTGCTTGGGCCGAGCCGAGTGTGCCTCCAGGACGGCAGAGCTCCAGCTCTGCTCAGAGGCCGGATCTAGTCAAGTGCCTTGCGCGAGGCTGCTCTGCCCTGGGCGAGACTTGCCCAGGCTTGCCTCGCTGCTAGGCTTGCTGCCCGGGAAGGAGCAGGCTGTGCGATGCTGGGAGAGGCCACTGGCGCCTTCCTGGCCTCAGCTCCACTCCTGCCTTGCCTTTGCATCTAGGCCCCGGGCGTCCTTGGGGAAGGCTTAGGAGCCGGTGGCTTGCACACTGCCGAGCCCTCCAGCAGTGAGGCCTCTCGTAGAGGGGAGGGGAGGGCAAGTGCAGGGCTCCACCAGCGGTTGCTTGGCCGCCCAGACTCAGCGCCGCACGGAGAGCACAAGGCTCCCAGGTCCCCTGGCTGTGGTCTGCAGCCCCACACTCCCGGAGGCTGACTCCGTGGGCGCCCAGAAGGTGCCTGACAGACGTCATGTCCCTAGCGCTCTGCTCCCCGGCAGAGACGTGTGCAGGTGGTGGGGCCTGCCCCTGCGTGTCTGGGCTCCCGCCGGCAGCCCCAGCTCCAGGGAAGCAGCCCCTGAGCCAAGACCTGTAGGGGGCGCGGGGCGCCCCCGCCTGGAAGCCTAGCGCACAGCATGCGGGAAGCGAGCCTCCTCGGGAGAAGAGGAGGCAGCCCAGCTGCGTGCGTCTGCACTCACTCCTTGGGCGGAGCCCAGTGAGCCTCCAGTACGGCAGAGCTCCAGCTCTGCTCAGAGGCCCGATCTGGCAGAGTGGCTGGCGTGAGGCTGCTCTGCCCTGGGCGAGCCTTGCCCAGACTTGCCTCGCTGCTAGGCTTCCTGCCCGGGAAGGAGCAGGCTGCGCCAGACAGGCAGACGCTCCTGGCGCCTTCCTGGCCTCAGCTCCACTCCTGCCTTGCCTTTGCACCTAGTCCCCAGGCGTCCTTGCGGAGGGCTTAGGGGCCGGTGGGGTGCACGCTGCCAAGCCCTCCAGCCGTGAGAGCTCTGTCATAGGGAAGGGAATGGCAAGTGCAGGGCTCCTCCAGCGGTCGCTTGGCCGCCCAGACTCAGCACAGCACGGAGAGCACCAGGCTTCCCAGGGCCCCTGGCTGTGGTCTGCAGCCCCACACACCCGGAGGCTGACTCCGTGAGCGCCCAGAAGGTGCCTGACAGACGTCATTTCCCTAGCGCTCTCCCCACCAGCAGAGACGTGTGCAGGTGGTTGGGGCCTGCCCCTGCGTGTCTGGGCTGCCGCCCACAGCCTCCGCTCAGGGGAAGCAGCCCCTGTGCCAAGACCTGCAGGAGGCGCGGGGCGTCCCTGCCTGGAAGCCAAGTGCACGGTCCGCTTGGAAGCGAGCCTCCTTGGGAAGAGTCGAGGGAGCCAAGCCGCGTGCAGCTGCAAGCCCTGCTTGGGCCGAGCCGAGTGTGCCTCCAGGACGGCAGAGCTCCAGCTCTGCTCAGAGGCCGGATCTAGTCAAGTGCCTTGCGCGAGGCTGCTCTGCCCTGGGCGAGACTTGCCCAGGCTTGCCTCGCTGCTAGGCTTGCTGCCCGGGAAGGAGCAGGCTGTGCGATGCTGGGAGAGGCCACTGGCGCCTTCCTGGCCTCAGCTCCACTCCTGCCTTGCCTTTGCATCTAGGCCCCGGGCGTCCTTGGGGAAGGCTTAGGAGCCGGTGGCTTGCACACTGCCGAGCCCTCCAGCAGTGAGGCCTCTCGTAGAGGGGAGGGGAGGGCAAGTGCAGGGCTCCACCAGCGGTTGCTTGGCCGCCCAGACTCAGCGCCGCACGGAGAGCACAAGGCTCCCAGGTCCCCTGGCTGTGGTCTGCAGCCCCACACTCCCGGAGGCTGACTCCGTGGGCGCCCAGAAGGTGCCTGACAGACGTCATGTCCCTAGCGCTCTGCTCCCCAGCAGAGACGTGTGCAGGTGGTGGGGCCTGCCCCTGCGTGTCTGGGCTCCCGCCGGCAGCCCCAGCTCCAGGGAAGCAGCCCCTGAGCCAAGACCTGTAGGGGGCGCGGGGCGCCCCCGCCTGGAAGCCTAGTGCACAGCATGCGGGAAGCGAGCCTCCTCGGGAGAAGAGGAGGCAGCCCAGCTGCGTGCGTCTGCACTCACTCCTTGGGCGGAGCCCACTGAGCCTCCAGTACGGCAGAGCTCCAGCTCTGCTCAGAGGCCCGATCTGGCAGAGTTGCTGGCGTGAGGCTGCTCTGCCCTGGGCGAGCCTTGCCCAGACGTGCCTCGCTGCTAGGCTTCCTGCCCGGGAAGGAGCAGGCTGCGCCAGACAGGCAGGCGCTCCTGGCGCCTTCCTGGCCTCAGCTCCACTCCTGCCTTGCCTTTGCACCTAGTCCCCAGGCGTCCTTGCGGAGGGCTTAGGGGCCGGTGGGGTGCACGCTGCCAAGCCCTCCAGCCGTGAGAGCTCTGTCATAGGGAAGGGAATGGCAAGTGCAGGGCTCCTCCAGCGCTCGCTTGGCCGCCCAGACTCAGCACAGCACGGAGAGCACCAGGCTTCCCAGGGCCCCCGGCTGTGGTCTGCAGCCCCACACACCCGGAGGCTGACTCCGTGAGCGCCCAGAAGGTGCCTGACAGACGTCATTTCCCTAGTGCTCTCCCCACCAGCAGAGACGTGGGCAGGTGGTTGGGGCCTGCCCCTGCGTGTCTGGGCTGCCGCCCACAGCCTCCGCTCAGGGGAAGCAGCCCCTGTGCCAAGACCTGCAGGAGGCGCGGGGCGTCCCTGCCTGGAAGCCAAGTGCACGGTCCGCTTGGAAGCGAGCCTCCTTGGGAAGAGTCGAGGGAGCCAAGCCGCGTGCAGCTGCAAGCCCTGCTTGGGCCGAGCCGAGTGTGCCTCCAGGACGGCAGAGCTCCAGCTCTGCTCAGAGGCCGGATCTAGTCAAGTGCCTTGCGCGAGGCTGCTCTGCCCTGGGCGAGACTTGCCCAGGCTTGCCTCGCTGCTAGGCTTGCTGCCCGGGAAGGAGCAGGCTGTGCGATGCTGGGAGAGGCCACTGGCGCCTTCCTGGCCTCAGCTCCACTCCTGCCTTGCCTTTGCATCTAGGCCCCGGGCGTCCTTGGGGAAGGCTTAGGAGCCGGTGGCTTGCACACTGCCGAGCCCTCCAGCAGTGAGGCCTCTCGTAGAGGGGAGGGGAGGGCAAGTGCAGGGCTCCACCAGCGGTTGCTTGGCCGCCCAGACTCAGCGCCGCACGGAGAGCACAAGGCTCCCAGGTCCCCTGGCTGTGGTCTGCAGCCCCACACTCCCGGAGGCTGACTCCGTGGGCGCCCAGAAGGTGCCTGACAGACGTCATGTCCCTAGCGCTCTGCTCCCCGGCAGAGACGTGTGCAGGTGGTGGGGCCTGCCCCTGCGTGTCTGGGCTCCCGCCGGCAGCCCCAGCTCCAGGGAAGCAGCCCCTGAGCCAAGACCTGTAGGGGGCGCGGGGCGCCCCCGCCTGGAAGCCTAGCGCACAGCATGCGGGAAGCGAGCCTCCTCGGGAGAAGAGGAGGCAGCCCAGCTGCGTGCGTCTGCACTCACTCCTTGGGCGGAGCCCAGTGAGACTCCAGTACGGCAGAGCTCCAGCTCTGCTCAGAGGCCCGATATGGCAGAGTTGCTGGCGTGAGGCTGCTCTGCCCTGGGCGAGCCTTGCCCAGACTTGCCTCGCTGCTAGGCTTCCTGCCCGGGAAGGAGCAGGCTGCGCCAGACAGGCAGACGCTCCTGGCGCCTTCCTGGCCTCAGCTCCACTCCTGCCTTGCCTTTGCACCTAGTCCCCAGGCGTCCTTGCGGAGGGCTTAGGGGCCGGTGGGGTGCACGCTGCCAAGCCCTCCAGCCGTGAGAGCTCTGTCATAGGGAAGGGAATGGCAAGTGCAGGGCTCCTCCAGCGGTCGCTTGGCCGCCCAGACTCAGCACAGCACGGAGAGCACCAGGCTTCCCAGGGCCCCTGGCTGTGGTCTGCAGCCCCACACACCCGGAGGCTGACTCCGTGAGCGCCCAGAAGGTGCCTGACAGACGTCATTTCCCTAGCGCTCTCCCCACCAGCAGAGACGTGTGCAGGTGGTTGGGGCCTGCCCCTGCGTGTCTGGGCTGCCGCCCACAGCCTCCGCTCAGGGGAAGCAGCCCCTGTGCCAAGACCTGCAGGAGGCGCGGGGCGTCCCTGCCTGGAAGCCAAGTGCACGGTCCGCTTGGAAGCGAGCCTCCTTGGGAAGAGTCGAGGGAGCCAAGCCGCGTGCAGCTGCAAGCCCTGCTTGGGCCGAGCCGAGTGTGCCTCCAGGACGGCAGAGCTCCAGCTCTGCTCAGAGGCCGGATCTAGTCAAGTGCCTTGCGCGAGGCTGCTCTGCCCTGGGCGAGACTTGCCCAGGCTTGCCTCGCTGCTAGGCTTGCTGCCCGGGAAGGAGCAGGCTGTGCGATGCTGGGAGAGGCCACTGGCGCCTTCCTGGCCTCAGCTCCACTCCTGCCTTGCCTTTGCATCTAGGCCCCGGGCGTCCTTGGGGAAGGCTTAGGAGCCGGTGGCTTGCACACTGCCGAGCCCTCCAGCAGTGAGGCCTCTCGTCGAGGGGAGGGGAGGGCAAGTGCAGGGCTCCACCAGCGGTTGCTTGGCCGCCCAGACTCAGCGCCGCACGGAGAGCACAAGGCTCCCAGGTCCCCTGGCTGTGGTCTGCAGCCCCACACTCCCGGAGGCTGACTCCGTGGGCGCCCAGAAGGTGCCTGACAGACGTCATGTCCCTAGCGCTCTGCTCCCCGGCAGAGACGTGTGCAGGTGGTGGGGCCTGCCCCTGCGTGTCTGGGCTCCCGCCGGCAGCCCCAGCTCCAGGGAAGCAGCCCCTGAGCCAAGACCTGTAGGGGGCGCGGGGCGCCCCCGCCTGGAAGCCTAGCGCACAGCATGCGGGAAGCGAGCCTCCTCGGGAGAAGAGGAGGCAGCCCAGCTGCGTGCGTCTGCACTCACTCCTTGGGCGGAGCCCAGTGAGCCTCCAGTACGGCAGAGCTCCAGCTCTGCTCAGAGGCCCGATCTGGCAGAGTGGCTGGCGTGAGGCTGCTCTGCCCTGGGCGAGCCTTGCCCAGACTTGCCTCGCTGCTAGGCTTCCTGCCCGGGAAGGAGCAGGCTGCGCCAGACAGGCAGACGCTCCTGGCGCCTTCCTGGCCTCAGCTCCACTCCTGCCTTGCCTTTGCACCTAGTCCCCAGGCGTCCTTGCGGAGGGCTTAGGGGCCGGTGGGGTGCACGCTGCCAAGCCCTCCAGCCGTGAGAGCTCTGTCATAGGGAAGGGAATGGCAAGTGCAGGGCTCCTCCAGCGGTCGCTTGGCCGCCCAGACTCAGCACAGCACGGAGAGCACCAGGCTTCCCAGGGCCCCTGGCTGTGGTCTGCAGCCCCACACACCCGGAGGCTGACTCCGTGAGCGCCCAGAAGGTGCCTGACAGACGTCATTTCCCTAGCGCTCTCCCCACCAGCAGAGACGTGTGCAGGTGGTTGGGGCCTGCCCCTGCGTGTCTGGGCTGCCGCCCACAGCCTCCGCTCAGGGGAAGCAGCCCCTGTGCCAAGACCTGCAGGAGGCGCGGGGCGTCCCTGCCTGGAAGCCAAGTGCACGGTCCGCTTGGAAGCGAGCCTCCTTGGGAAGAGTCGAGGGAGCCAAGCCGCGTGCAGCTGCAAGCCCTGCTTGGGCCGAGCCGAGTGTGCCTCCAGGACGGCAGAGCTCCAGCTCTGCTCAGAGGCCGGATCTAGTCAAGTGCCTTGCGCGAGGCTGCTCTGCCCTGGGCGAGACTTGCCCAGGCTTGCCTCGCTGCTAGGCTTGCTGCCCGGGAAGGAGCAGGCTGTGCGATGCTGGGAGAGGCCACTGGCGCCTTCCTGGCCTCAGCTCCACTCCTGCCTTGCCTTTGCATCTAGGCCCCGGGCGTCCTTGGGGAAGGCTTAGGAGCCGGTGGCTTGCACACTGCCGAGCCCTCCAGCAGTGAGGCCTCTCGTCGAGGGGAGGGGAGGGCAAGTGCAGGGCTCCACCAGCGGTTGCTTGGCCGCCCAGACTCAGCGCCGCACGGAGAGCACAAGGCTCCCAGGTCCCCTGGCTGTGGTCTGCAGCCCCACACTCCCGGAGGCTGACTCCGTGGGCGCCCAGAAGGTGCCTGACAGACGTCATGTCCCTAGCGCTCTGCTCCCCGGCAGAGACGTGTGCAGGTGGTGGGGCCTGCCCCTGCGTGTCTGGGCTCCCGCCGGCAGCCCCAGCTCCAGGGAAGCAGCCCCTGAGCCAAGACCTGTAGGGGGCGCGGGGCGCCCCCGCCTGGAAGCCTAGCGCACAGCATGCGGGAAGCGAGCCTCCTCGGGAGAAGAGGAGGCAGCCCAGCTGCGTGCGTCTGCACTCACTCCTTGGGCGGAGCCCAGTGAGCCTCCAGTACGGCAGAGCTCCAGCTCTGCTCAGAGGCCCGATCTGGCAGAGTTGCTGGCGTGAGGCTGCTCTGCCCTGGGCGAGCCTTGCCCAGACTTGCCTCGCTGCTAGGCTTCCTGCCCGGGAAGGAGCAGGCTGCGCCAGACAGGCAGACGCTCCTGGCGCCTTCCTGGCCTCAGCTCCACTCCTGCCTTGCCTTTGCACCTAGTCCCCAGGCGTCCTTGCGGAGGGCTTAGGGGCCGGTGGGGTGCACGCTGCCAAGCCCTCCAGCCGTGAGAGCTCTGTCATAGGGAAGGGAATGGCAAGTGCAGGGCTCCTCCAGCGCTCGCTTGGCCGCCCAGACTCAGCACAGCACGGAGAGCACCAGGCTTCCCAGGGCCCCTGGCTGTGGTCTGCAGCCCCACACACCCGGAGGCTGACTCCGTGAGCGCCCAGAAGGTGCCTGACAGACGTCATTTCCCTAGCGCTCTCCCCACCAGCAGAGACGTGTGCAGGTGGTTGGGGCCTGCCCCTGAGTGTCTGGGCTGCCGCCCACAGCCTCCGCTCAGGGGAAGCAGCCCCTGTGCCAAGACCTGCAGGAGGCGCGGGGCGTCCCTGCCTGGAAGCCAAGTGCACGGTCCGCTTGGAAGCGAGCCTCCTTGGGAAGAGTCGAGGGAGCCAAGCCGCGTGCAGCTGCAAGCCCTGCTTGGGCCGAGCCGAGTGTGCCTCCAGGACGGCAGAGCTCCAGCTCTGCTCAGAGGCCGGATCTAGTCAAGTGCCTTGCGCGAGGCTGCTCTGCCCTGGGCGAGACTTGCCCAGGCTTGCCTCGCTGCTAGGCTTGCTGCCCGGGAAGGAGCAGGCTGTGCGATGCTGGGAGAGGCCACTGGCGCCTTCCTGGCCTCAGCTCCACTCCTGCCTTGCCTTTGCATCTAGGCCCCGGGCGTCCTTGGGGAAGGCTTAGGAGCCGGTGGCTTGCACACTGCCGAGCCCTCCAGCAGTGAGGCCTCTCGTCGAGGGGAGGGGAGGGCAAGTGCAGGGCTCCACCAGCGGTTGCTTGGCCGCCCAGACTCAGCGCCGCACGGAGAGCACAAGGCTCCCAGGTCCCCTGGCTGTGGTCTGCAGCCCCACACTCCCGGAGGCTGACTCCGTGGGCGCCCAGAAGGTGCCTGACAGACGTCATGTCCCTAGCGCTCTGCTCCCCGGCAGAGACGTGTGCAGGTGGTGGGGCCTGCCCCTGCGTGTCTGGGCTCCCGCCGGCAGCCCCAGCTCCAGGGAAGCAGCCCCTGAGCCAAGACCTGTAGGGGGCGCGGGGCGCCCCCGCCTGGAAGCCTAGCGCACAGCATGCGGGAAGCGAGCCTCCTCGGGAGAAGAGGAGGCAGCCCAGCTGCGTGCGTCTGCACTCACTCCTTGGGCGGAGCCCAGTGAGCCTCCAGTACGGCAGAGCTCCAGCTCTGCTCAGAGGCCCGATCTGGCAGAGTGGCTGGCGTGAGGCTGCTCTGCCCTGGGCGAGCCTTGCCCAGACTTGCCTCGCTGCTAGGCTTCCTGCCCGGGAAGGAGCAGGCTGCGCCAGACAGGCAGACGCTCCTGGCGCCTTCCTGGCCTCAGCTCCACTCCTGCCTTGCCTTTGCACCTAGTCCCCAGGCGTCCTTGCGGAGGGCTTAGGGGCCGGTGGGGTGCACGCTGCCAAGCCCTCCAGCCGTGAGAGCTCTGTCATAGGGAAGGGAATGGCAAGTGCAGGGCTCCTCCAGCGGTCGCTTGGCCGCCCAGACTCAGCACAGCACGGAGAGCACCAGGCTTCCCAGGGCCCCTGGCTGTGGTCTGCAGCCCCACACACCCGGAGGCTGACTCCGTGAGCGCCCAGAAGGTGCCTGACAGACGTCATTTCCCTAGCGCTCTCCCCACCAGCAGAGACGTGTGCAGGTGGTTGGGGCCTGCCCCTGCGTGTCTGGGCTGCCGCCCACAGCCTCCGCTCAGGGGAAGCAGCCCCTGTGCCAAGACCTGCAGGAGGCGCGGGGCGTCCCTGCCTGGAAGCCAAGTGCACGGTCCGCTTGGAAGCGAGCCTCCTTGGGAAGAGTCGAGGGAGCCAAGCCGCGTGCAGCTGCAAGCCCTGCTTGGGCCGAGCCGAGTGTGCCTCCAGGACGGCAGAGCTCCAGCTCTGCTCAGAGGCCGGATCTAGTCAAGTGCCTTGCGCGAGGCTGCTCTGCCCTGGGCGAGACTTGCCCAGGCTTGCCTCGCTGCTAGGCTTGCTGCCCGGGAAGGAGCAGGCTGTGCGATGCTGGGAGAGGCCACTGGCGCCTTCCTGGCCTCAGCTCCACTCCTGCCTTGCCTTTGCATCTAGGCCCCGGGCGTCCTTGGGGAAGGCTTAGGAGCCGGTGGCTTGCACACTGCCGAGCCCTCCAGCAGTGAGGCCTCTCGTAGAGGGGAGGGGAGGGCAAGTGCAGGGCTCCACCAGCGGTTGCTTGGCCGCCCAGACTCAGCGCCGCACGGAGAGCACAAGGCTCCCAGGTCCCCTGGCTGTGGTCTGCAGCCCCACACTCCCGGAGGCTGACTCCGTGGGCGCCCAGAAGGTGCCTGACAGACGTCATGTCCCTAGCGCTCTGCTCCCCGGCAGAGACGTGTGCAGGTGGTGGGGCCTGCCCCTGCGTGTCTGGGCTCCCGCCGGCAGCCCCAGCTCCAGGGAAGCAGCCCCTGAGCCAAGACCTGTAGGGGGCGCGGGGCGCCCCCGCCTGGAAGCCTAGCGCACAGCATGCGGGAAGCGAGCCTCCTCGGGAGAAGAGGAGGCAGCCCAGCTGCGTGCGTCTGCACTCACTCCTTGGGCGGAGCCCAGTGAGCCTCCAGTACGGCAGAGCTCCAGCTCTGCTCAGAGGCCCGATCTGGCAGAGTTGCTGGCGTGAGGCTGCTCTGCCCTGGGCGAGCCTTGCCCAGACTTGCCTCGCTGCTAGGCTTCCTGCCCGGGAAGGAGCAGGCTGCGCCAGACAGGCAGACGCTCCTGGCGCCTTCCTGGCCTCAGCTCCACTCCTGCCTTGCCTTTGCACCTAGTCCCCAGGCGTCCTTGCGGAGGGCTTAGGGGCCGGTGGGGTGCACGCTGCCAAGCCCTCCAGCCGTGAGAGCTCTGTCATAGGGAAGGGAATGGCAAGTGCAGGGCTCCTCCAGCGCTCGCTTGGCCGCCCAGACTCAGCACAGCACGGAGAGCACCAGGCTTCCCAGGGCCCCTGGCTGTGGTCTGCAGCCCCACACACCCGGAGGCTGACTCCGTGAGCGCCCAGAAGGTGCCTGACAGACGTCATTTCCCTAGCGCTCTCCCCACCAGCAGAGACGTGTGCAGGTGGTTGGGGCCTGCCCCTGAGTGTCTGGGCTGCCGCCCACAGCCTCCGCTCAGGGGAAGCAGCCCCTGTGCCAAGACCTGCAGGAGGCGCGGGGCGTCCCTGCCTGGAAGCCAAGTGCACGGTCCGCTTGGAAGCGAGCCTCCTTGGGAAGAGTCGAGGGAGCCAAGCCGCGTGCAGCTGCAAGCCCTGCTTGGGCCGAGCCGAGTGTGCCTCCAGGACGGCAGAGCTCCAGCTCTGCTCAGAGGCCGGATCTAGTCAAGTGCCTTGCGCGAGGCTGCTCTGCCCTGGGCGAGACTTGCCCAGGCTTGCCTCGCTGCTAGGCTTGCTGCCCGGGAAGGAGCAGGCTGTGCGATGCTGGGAGAGGCCACTGGCGCCTTCCTGGCCTCAGCTCCACTCCTGCCTTGCCTTTGCATCTAGGCCCCGGGCGTCCTTGGGGAAGGCTTAGGAGCCGGTGGCTTGCACACTGCCGAGCCCTCCAGCAGTGAGGCCTCTCGTAGAGGGGAGGGGAGGGCAAGTGCAGGGCTCCACCAGCGGTTGCTTGGCCGCCCAGACTCAGCGCCGCACGGAGAGCACAAGGCTCCCAGGTCCCCTGGCTGTGGTCTGCAGCCCCACACTCCCGGAGGCTGACTCCGTGGGCGCCCAGAAGGTGCCTGACAGACGTCATGTCCCTAGCGCTCTGCTCCCCGGCAGAGACGTGTGCAGGTGGTGGGGCCTGCCCCTGCGTGTCTGGGCTCCCGCCGGCAGCCCCAGCTCCAGGGAAGCAGCCCCTGAGCCAAGACCTGTAGGGGGCGCGGGGCGCCCCCGCCTGGAAGCCTAGCGCACAGCATGCGGGAAGCGAGCCTCCTCGGGAGAAGAGGAGGCAGCCCAGCTGCGTGCGTCTGCACTCACTCCTTGGGCGGAGCCCAGTGAGCCTCCAGTACGGCAGAGCTCCAGCTCTGCTCAGAGGCCCGATCTGGCAGAGTTGCTGGCGTGAGGCTGCTCTGCCCTGGGCGAGCCTTGCCCAGACTTGCCTCGCTGCTAGGCTTCCTGCCCGGGAAGGAGCAGGCTGCGCCAGACAGGCAGACGCTCCTGGCGCCTTCCTGGCCTCAGCTCCACTCCTGCCTTGCCTTTGCACCTAGTCCCCAGGCGTCCTTGCGGAGGGCTTAGGGGCCGGTGGGGTGCACGCTGCCAAGCCCTCCAGCCGTGAGAGCTCTGTCATAGGGAAGGGAATGGCAAGTGCAGGGCTCCTCCAGCGGTCGCTTGGCCGCCCAGACTCAGCACAGCACGGAGAGCACCAGGCTTCCCAGGGCCCCTGGCTGTGGTCTGCAGCCCCACACACCCGGAGGCTGACTCCGTGAGCGCCCAGAAGGTGCCTGACAGACGTCATTTCCCTAGCGCTCTCCCCACCAGCAGAGACGTGTGCAGGTGGTTGGGGCCTGCCCCTGCGTGTCTGGGCTGCCGCCCACAGCCTCCGCTCAGGGGAAGCAGCCCCTGTGCCAAGACCTGCAGGAGGCGCGGGGCGTCCCTGCCTGGAAGCCAAGTGCACGGTCCGCTTGGAAGCGAGCCTCCTTGGGAAGAGTCGAAGGAGCCAAGCCGCGTGCAGCTGCAAGCCCTGCTTGGGCCGAGCCGAGTGTGCCTCCAGGACGGCAGAGCTCCAGCTCTGCTCAGAGGCCGGATCTAGTCAAGTGCCTTGCGCGAGGCTGCTCTGCCCTGGGCGAGACTTGCCCAGGCTTGCCTCGCTGCTAGGCTTGCTGCCCGGGAAGGAGCAGGCTGTGCGATGCTGGGAGAGGCCACTGGCGCCTTCCTGGCCTCAGCTCCACTCCTGCCTTGCCTTTGCATCTAGGCCCCGGGCGTCCTTGGGGAAGGCTTAGGAGCCGGTGGCTTGCACACTGCCGAGCCCTCCAGCAGTGAGGCCTCTCGTAGAGGGGAGGGGAGGGCAAGTGCAGGGCTCCACCAGCGGTTGCTTGGCCGCCCAGACTCAGCGCCGCACGGAGAGCACAAGGCTCCCAGGTCCCCTGGCTGTGGTCTGCAGCCCCACACTCCCGGAGGCTGACTCCGTGGGCGCCCAGAAGGTGCCTGACAGACGTCATGTCCCTAGCGCTCTGCTCCCCGGCAGAGACGTGTGCAGGTGGTGGGGCCTGCCCCTGCGTGTCTGGGCTCCCGCCGGCAGCCCCAGCTCCAGGGAAGCAGCCCCTGAGCCAAGACCTGTAGGGGGCGCGGGGCGCCCCCGCCTGGAAGCCTAGCGCACAGCATGCGGGAAGCGAGCCTCCTCGGGAGAAGAGGATGCAGCCCAGCTGCGTGCGTCTGCACTCACTCCTTGGGCGGAGCCCAGTGAGCCTCCAGTACGGCAGAGCTCCAGCTCTGCTCAGAGGCCCGATCTGGCAGAGTTGCTGGCGTGAGGCTGCTCTGCCCTGGGCGAGCCTTGCCCAGACTTGCCTCGCTGCTAGGCTTCCTGCCCGGGAAGGAGCAGGCTGCGCCAGACAGGCAGACGCTCCTGGCGCCTTCCTGGCCTCAGCTCCACTCCTGCCTTGCCTTTGCACCTAGTCCCCAGGCGTCCTTGCGGAGGGCTTAGGGGCCGGTGGGGTGCACGCTGCCAAGCCCTCCAGCCGTGAGAGCTCTGTCATAGGGAAGGGAATGGCAAGTGCAGGGCTCCTCCAGCGCTCGCTTGGCCGCCCAGACTCAGCACAGCACGGAGAGCACCAGGCTTCCCAGGGCCCCTGGCTGTGGTCTGCAGCCCCACACACCCGGAGGCTGACTCCGTGAGCGCCCAGAAGGTGCCTGACAGACGTCATTTCCCTAGCGCTCTCCCCACCAGCAGAGACGTGTGCAGGTGGTTGGGGCCTGCCCCTGAGTGTCTGGGCTGCCGCCCACAGCCTCCGCTCAGGGGAAGCAGCCCCTGTGCCAAGACCTGCAGGAGGCGCGGGGCGTCCCTGCCTGGAAGCCAAGTGCACGGTCCGCTTGGAAGCGAGCCTCCTTGGGAAGAGTCGAGGGAGCCAAGCCGCGTGCAGCTGCAAGCCCTGCTTGGGCCGAGCCGAGTGTGCCTCCAGGACGGCAGAGCTCCAGCTCTGCTCAGAGGCCGGATCTAGTCAAGTGCCTTGCGCGAGGCTGCTCTGCCCTGGGCGAGACTTGCCCAGGCTTGCCTCGCTGCTAGGCTTGCTGCCCGGGAAGGAGCAGGCTGTGCGATGCTGGGAGAGGCCACTGGCGCCTTCCTGGCCTCAGCTCCACTCCTGCCTTGCCTTTGCATCTAGGCCCCGGGCGTCCTTGGGGAAGGCTTAGGAGCCGGTGGCTTGCACACTGCCGAGCCCTCCAGCAGTGAGGCCTCTCGTAGAGGGGAGGGGAGGGCAAGTGCAGGGCTCCACCAGCGGTTGCTTGGCCGCCCAGACTCAGCGCCGCACGGAGAGCACAAGGCTCCCAGGTCCCCTGGCTGTGGTCTGCAGCCCCACACTCCCGGAGGCTGACTCCGTGGGCGCCCAGAAGGTGCCTGACAGACGTCATGTCCCTAGCGCTCTGCTCCCCGGCAGAGACGTGTGCAGGTGGTGGGGCCTGCCCCTGCGTGTCTGGGCTCCCGCCGGCAGCCCCAGCTCCAGGGAAGCAGCCCCTGAGCCAAGACCTGTAGGGGGCGCGGGGCGCCCCCGCCTGGAAGCCTAGCGCACAGCATGCGGGAAGCGAGCCTCCTCGGGAGAAGAGGAGGCAGCCCAGCTGCGTGCGTCTGCACTCACTCCTTGGGCGGAGCCCAGTGAGCCTCCAGTACGGCAGAGCTCCAGCTCTGCTCAGAGGCCCGATCTGGCAGAGTTGCTGGCGTGAGGCTGCTCTGCCCTGGGCGAGCCTTGCCCAGACTTGCCTCGCTGCTAGGCTTCCTGCCCGGGAAGGAGCAGGCTGCGCCAGACAGGCAGACGCTCCTGGCGCCTTCCTGGCCTCAGCTCCACTCCTGCCTTGCCTTTGCACCTAGTCCCCAGGCGTCCTTGCGGAGGGCTTAGGGGCCGGTGGGGTGCACGCTGCCAAGCCCTCCAGCCGTGAGAGCTCTGTCATAGGGAAGGGAATGGCAAGTGCAGGGCTCCTCCAGCGGTCGCTTGGCCGCCCAGACTCAGCACAGCACGGAGAGCACCAGGCTTCCCAGGGCCCCTGGCTGTGGTCTGCAGCCCCACACACCCGGAGGCTGACTCCGTGAGCGCCCAGAAGGTGCCTGACAGACGTCATTTCCCTAGCGCTCTCCCCACCAGCAGAGACGTGTGCAGGTGGTTGGGGCCTGCCCCTGCGTGTCTGGGCTGCCGCCCACAGCCTCCGCTCAGGGGAAGCAGCCCCTGTGCCAAGACCTGCAGGAGGCGCGGGGCGTCCCTGCCTGGAAGCCAAGTGCACGGTCCGCTTGGAAGCGAGCCTCCTTGGGAAGAGTCGAGGGAGCCAAGCCGCGTGCAGCTGCAAGCCCTGCTTGGGCCGAGCCGAGTGTGCCTCCAGGACGGCAGAGCTCCAGCTCTGCTCAGAGGCCGGATCTAGTCAAGTGCCTTGCGCGAGGCTGCTCTGCCCTGGGCGAGACTTGCCCAGGCTTGCCTCGCTGCTAGGCTTGCTGCCCGGGAAGGAGCAGGCTGTGCGATGCTGGGAGAGGCCACTGGCGCCTTCCTGGCCTCAGCTCCACTCCTGCCTTGCCTTTGCATCTAGGCCCCGGGCGTCCTTGGGGAAGGCTTAGGAGCCGGTGGCTTGCACACTGCCGAGCCCTCCAGCAGTGAGGCCTCTCGTAGAGGGGAGGGGAGGGCAAGTGCAGGGCTCCACCAGCGGTTGCTTGGCCGCCCAGACTCAGCGCCGCACGGAGAGCACAAGGCTCCCAGGTCCCCTGGCTGTGGTCTGCAGCCCCACACTCCCGGAGGCTGACTCCGTGGGCGCCCAGAAGGTGCCTGACAGACGTCATGTCCCTAGCGCTCTGCTCCCCGGCAGAGACGTGTGCAGGTGGTGGGGCCTGCCCCTGCGTGTCTGGGCTCCCGCCGGCAGCCCCAGCTCCAGGGAAGCAGCCCCTGAGCCAAGACCTGTAGGGGGCGCGGGGCGCCCCCGCCTGGAAGCCTAGCGCACAGCATGCGGGAAGCGAGCCTCCTCGGGAGAAGAGGAGGCAGCCCAGCTGCGTGCGTCTGCACTCACTCCTTGGGCGGAGCCCAGTGAGCCTCCAGTACGGCAGAGCTCCAGCTCTGCTCAGAGGCCCGATCTGGCAGAGTTGCTGGCGTGAGGCTGCTCTGCCCTGGGCGAGCCTTGCCCAGACTTGCCTCGCTGCTAGGCTTCCTGCCCGGGAAGGAGCAGGCTGCGCCAGACAGGCAGACGCTCCTGGCGCCTTCCTGGCCTCAGCTCCACTCCTGCCTTGCCTTTGCACCTAGTCCCCAGGCGTCCTTGCGGAGGGCTTAGGGGCCGGTGGGGTGCACGCTGCCAAGCCCTCCAGCCGTGAGAGCTCTGTCATAGGGAAGGGAATGGCAAGTGCAGGGCTCCTCCAGCGGTCGCTTGGCCGCCCAGACTCAGCACAGCACGGAGAGCACCAGGCTTCCCAGGGCCCCTGGCTGTGGTCTGCAGCCCCACACACCCGGAGGCTGACTCCGTGAGCGCCCAGAAGGTGCCTGACAGACGTCATTTCCCTAGCGCTCTCCCCACCAGCAGAGACGTGTGCAGGTGGTTGGGGCCTGCCCCTGAGTGTCTGGGCTGCCGCCCACAGCCTCCGCTCAGGGGAAGCAGCCCCTGTGCCAAGACCTGCAGGAGGCGCGGGGCGTCCCTGCCTGGAAGCCAAGTGCACGGTCCGCTTGGAAGCGAGCCTCCTTGGGAAGAGTCGAGGGAGCCAAGCCGCGTGCAGCTGCAAGCCCTGCTTGGGCCGAGCCGAGTGTGCCTCCAGGACGGCAGAGCTCCAGCTCTGCTCAGAGGCCGGATCTAGTCAAGTGCCTTGCGCGAGGCTGCTCTGCCCTGGGCGAGACTTGCCCAGGCTTGCCTCGCTGCTAGGCTTGCTGCCCGGGAAGGAGCAGGCTGTGCGATGCTGGGAGAGGCCACTGGCGCCTTCCTGGCCTCAGCTCCACTCCTGCCTTGCCTTTGCATCTAGGCCCCGGGCGTCCTTGGGGAAGGCTTAGGAGCCGGTGGCTTGCACACTGCCGAGCCCTCCAGCAGTGAGGCCTCTCGTAGAGGGGAGGGGAGGGCAAGTGCAGGGCTCCACCAGCGGTTGCTTGGCCGCCCAGACTCAGCGCCGCACGGAGAGCACAAGGCTCCCAGGTCCCCTGGCTGTGGTCTGCAGCCCCACACTCCCGGAGGCTGACTCCGTGGGCGCCCAGAAGGTGCCTGACAGACGTCATGTCCCTAGCGCTCTGCTCCCCGGCAGAGACGTGTGCAGGTGGTGGGGCCTGCCCCTGCGTGTCTGGGCTCCCGCCGGCAGCCCCAGCTCCAGGGAAGCAGCCCCTGAGCCAAGACCTGTAGGGGGCGCGGGGCGCCCCCGCCTGGAAGCCTAGCGCACAGCATGCGGGAAGCGAGCCTCCTCGGGAGAAGAGGAGGCAGCCCAGCTGCGTGCGTCTGCACTCACTCCTTGGGCGGAGCCCAGTGAGCCTCCAGTACGGCAGAGCTCCAGCTCTGCTCAGAGGCCCGATCTGGCAGAGTGGCTGGCGTGAGGCTGCTCTGCCCTGGGCGAGCCTTGCCCAGACTTGCCTCGCTGCTAGGCTTCCTGCCCGGGAAGGAGCAGGCTGCGCCAGACAGGCAGACGCTCCTGGCGCCTTCCTGGCCTCAGCTCCACTCCTGCCTTGCCTTTGCACCTAGTCCCCAGGCGTCCTTGCGGAGGGCTTAGGGGCCGGTGGGGTGCACGCTGCCAAGCCCTCCAGCCGTGAGAGCTCTGTCATAGGGAAGGGAATGGCAAGTGCAGGGCTCCTCCAGCGGTCGCTTGGCCGCCCAGACTCAGCACAGCACGGAGAGCACCAGGCTTCCCAGGGCCCCTGGCTGTGGTCTGCAGCCCCACACACCCGGAGGCTGACTCCGTGAGCGCCCAGAAGGTGCCTGACAGACGTCATTTCCCTAGCGCTCTCCCCACCAGCAGAGACGTGTGCAGGTGGTTGGGGCCTGCCCCTGCGTGTCTGGGCTGCCGCCCACAGCCTCCGCTCAGGGGAAGCAGCCCCTGTGCCAAGACCTGCAGGAGGCGCGGGGCGTCCCTGCCTGGAAGCCAAGTGCACGGTCCGCTTGGAAGCGAGCCTCCTTGGGAAGAGTCGAGGGAGCCAAGCCGCGTGCAGCTGCAAGCCCTGCTTGGGCCGAGCCGAGTGTGCCTCCAGGACGGCAGAGCTCCAGCTCTGCTCAGAGGCCGGATCTAGTCAAGTGCCTTGCGCGAGGCTGCTCTGCCCTGGGCGAGACTTGCCCAGGCTTGCCTCGCTGCTAGGCTTGCTGCCCGGGAAGGAGCAGGCTGTGCGATGCTGGGAGAGGCCACTGGCGCCTTCCTGGCCTCAGCTCCACTCCTGCCTTGCCTTTGCATCTAGGCCCCGGGCGTCCTTGGGGAAGGCTTAGGAGCCGGTGGCTTGCACACTGCCGAGCCCTCCAGCAGTGAGGCCTCTCGTAGAGGGGAGGGGAGGGCAAGTGCAGGGCTCCACCAGCGGTTGCTTGGCCGCCCAGACTCAGCGCCGCACGGAGAGCACAAGGCTCCCAGGTCCCCTGGCTGTGGTCTGCAGCCCCACACTCCCGGAGGCTGACTCCGTGGGCGCCCAGAAGGTGCCTGACAGACGTCATGTCCCTAGCGCTCTGCTCCCCGGCAGAGACGTGTGCAGGTGGTGGGGCCTGCCCCTGCGTGTCTGGGCTCCCGCCGGCAGCCCCAGCTCCAGGGAAGCAGCCCCTGAGCCAAGACCTGTAGGGGGCGCGGGGCGCCCCCGCCTGGAAGCCTAGCGCACAGCATGCGGGAAGCGAGCCTCCTCGGGAGAAGAGGAGGCAGCCCAGCTGCGTGCGTCTGCACTCACTCCTTGGGCGGAGCCCAGTGAGCCTCCAGTACGGCAGAGCTCCAGCTCTGCTCAGAGGCCCGATCTGGCAGAGTTGCTGGCGTGAGGCTGCTCTGCCCTGGGCGAGCCTTGCCCAGACTTGCCTCGCTGCTAGGCTTCCTGCCCGGGAAGGAGCAGGCTGCGCCAGACAGGCAGACGCTCCTGGCGCCTTCCTGGCCTCAGCTCCACTCCTGCCTTGCCTTTGCACCTAGTCCCCAGGCGTCCTTGCGGAGGGCTTAGGGGCCGGTGGGGTGCACGCTGCCAAGCCCTCCAGCCGTGAGAGCTCTGTCATAGGGAAGGGAATGGCAAGTGCAGGGCTCCTCCAGCGCTCGCTTGGCCGCCCAGACTCAGCACAGCACGGAGAGCACCAGGCTTCCCAGGGCCCCTGGCTGTGGTCTGCAGCCCCACACACCTGGAGGCTGACTCCGTGAGCGCCCAGAAGGTGCCTGACAGACGTCATTTCCCTAGCGCTCTCCCCACCAGCAGAGACGTGTGCAGGTGGTTGGGGCCTGCCCCTGAGTGTCTGGGCTGCCGCCCACAGCCTCCGCTCAGGGGAAGCAGCCCCTGTGCCAAGACCTGCAGGAGGCGCGGGGCGTCCCTGCCTGGAAGCCAAGTGCACGGTCCGCTTGGAAGCGAGCCTCCTTGGGAAGAGTCGAGGGAGCCAAGCCGCGTGCAGCTGCAAGCCCTGCTTGGGCCGAGCCGAGTGTGCCTCCAGGACGGCAGAGCTCCAGCTCTGCTCAGAGGCCGGATCTAGTCAAGTGCCTTGCGCGAGGCTGCTCTGCCCTGGGCGAGACTTGCCCAGGCTTGCCTCGCTGCTAGGCTTGCTGCCCGGGAAGGAGCAGGCTGTGCGATGCTGGGAGAGGCCACTGGCGCCTTCCTGGCCTCAGCTCCACTCCTGCCTTGCCTTTGCATCTAGGCCCCGGGCGTCCTTGGGGAAGGCTTAGGAGCCGGTGGCTTGCACACTGCCGAGCCCTCCAGCAGTGAGGCCTCTCGTCGAGGGGAGGGGAGGGCAAGTGCAGGGCTCCACCAGCGGTTGCTTGGCCGCCCAGACTCAGCGCCGCACGGAGAGCACAAGGCTCCCAGGTCCCCTGGCTGTGGTCTGCAGCCCCACACTCCCGGAGGCTGACTCCGTGGGCGCCCAGAAGGTGCCTGACAGACGTCATGTCCCTAGCGCTCTGCTCCCCGGCAGAGACGTGTGCAGGTGGTGGGGCCTGCCCCTGCGTGTCTGGGCTCCCGCCGGCAGCCCCAGCTCCAGGGAAGCAGCCCCTGAGCCAAGACCTGTAGGGGGCGCGGGGCGCCCCCACCTGGAAGCCTAGCGCACAGCATGCGGGAAGCGAGCCTCCTCGGGAGAAGAGGAGGCAGCCCAGCTGCGTGCGTCTGCACTCACTCCTTGGGCGGAGCCCAGTGAGCCTCCAGTACGGCAGAGCTCCAGCTCTGCTCAGAGGCCCGATCTGGCAGAGTTGCTGGCGTGAGGCTGCTCTGCCCTGGGCGAGCCTTGCCCAGACTTGCCTCGCTGCTAGGCTTCCTGCCCGGGAAGGAGCAGGCTGCGCCAGACAGGCAGACGCTCCTGGCGCCTTCCTGGCCTCAGCTCCACTCCTGCCTTGCCTTTGCACCTAGTCCCCAGGCGTCCTTGCGGAGGGCTTAGGGGCCGGTGGGGTGCACGCTGCCAAGCCCTCCAGCCGTGAGAGCTCTGTCATAGGGAAGGGAATGGCAAGTGCAGGGCTCCTCCAGCGGTCGCTTGGCCGCCCAGACTCAGCACAGCACGGAGAGCACCAGGCTTCCCAGGGCCCCTGGCTGTGGTCTGCAGCCCCACACACCCGGAGGCTGACTCCGTGAGCGCCCAGAAGGTGCCTGACAGACGTCATTTCCCTAGCGCTCTCCCCACCAGCAGAGACGTGTGCAGGTGGTTGGGGCCTGCCCCTGCGTGTCTGGGCTGCCGCCCACAGCCTCCGCTCAGGGGAAGCAGCCCCTGTGCCAAGACCTGCAGGAGGCGCGGGGCGTCCCTGCCTGGAAGCCAAGTGCACGGTCCGCTTGGAAGCGAGCCTCCTTGGGAAGAGTCGAGGGAGCCAAGCCGCGTGCAGCTGCAAGCCCTGCTTGGGCCGAGCCGAGTGTGCCTCCAGGACGGCAGAGCTCCAGCTCTGCTCAGAGGCCGGATCTAGTCAAGTGCCTTGCGCGAGGCTGCTCTGCCCTGGGCGAGACTTGCCCAGGCTTGCCTCGCTGCTAGGCTTGCTGCCCGGGAAGGAGCAGGCTGTGCGATGCTGGGAGAGGCCACTGGCGCCTTCCTGGCCTCAGCTCCACTCCTGCCTTGCCTTTGCATCTAGGCCCCGGGCGTCCTTGGGGAAGGCTTAGGAGCCGGTGGCTTGCACACTGCCGAGCCCTCCAGCAGTGAGGCCTCTCGTAGAGGGGAGGGGAGGGCAAGTGCAGGGCTCCACCAGCGGTTGCTTGGCCGCCCAGACTCAGCGCCGCACGGAGAGCACAAGGCTCCCAGGTCCCCTGGCTGTGGTCTGCAGCCCCACACTCCCGGAGGCTGACTCCGTGGGCGCCCAGAAGGTGCCTGACAGACGTCATGTCCCTAGCGCTCTGCTCCCCGGCAGAGACGTGTGCAGGTGGTGGGGCCTGCCCCTGCGTGTCTGGGCTCCCGCCGGCAGCCCCAGCTCCAGGGAAGCAGCCCCTGAGCCAAGACCTGTAGGGGGCGCGGGGCGCCCCCGCCTGGAAGCCTAGCGCACAGCATGCGGGAAGCGAGCCTCCTCGGGAGAAGAGGAGGCAGCCCAGCTGCGTGCGTCTGCACTCACTCCTTGGGCGGAGCCCAGTGAGCCTCCAGTACGGCAGAGCTCCAGCTCTGCTCAGAGGCCCGATCTGGCAGAGTTGCTGGCGTGAGGCTGCTCTGCCCTGGGCGAGCCTTGCCCAGACTTGCCTCGCTGCTAGGCTTCCTGCCCGGGAAGGAGCAGGCTGCGCCAGACAGGCAGACGCTCCTGGCGCCTTCCTGGCCTCAGCTCCACTCCTGCCTTGCCTTTGCACCTAGTCCCCAGGCGTCCTTGCGGAGGGCTTAGGGGCCGGTGGGGTGCACGCTGCCAAGCCCTCCAGCCGTGAGAGCTCTGTCATAGGGAAGGGAATGGCAAGTGCAGGGCTCCTCCAGCGCTCGCTTGGCCGCCCAGACTCAGCACAGCACGGAGAGCACCAGGCTTCCCAGGGCCCCTGGCTGTGGTCTGCAGCCCCACACACCTGGAGGCTGACTCCGTGAGCGCCCAGAAGGTGCCTGACAGACGTCATTTCCCTAGCGCTCTCCCCACCAGCAGAGACGTGTGCAGGTGGTTGGGGCCTGCCCCTGAGTGTCTGGGCTGCCGCCCACAGCCTCCGCTCAGGGGAAGCAGCCCCTGTGCCAAGACCTGCAGGAGGCGCGGGGCGTCCCTGCCTGGAAGCCAAGTGCACGGTCCGCTTGGAAGCGAGCCTCCTTGGGAAGAGTCGAGGGAGCCAAGCCGCGTGCAGCTGCAAGCCCTGCTTGGGCCGAGCCGAGTGTGCCTCCAGGACGGCAGAGCTCCAGCTCTGCTCAGAGGCCGGATCTAGTCAAGTGCCTTGCGCGAGGCTGCTCTGCCCTGGGCGAGACTTGCCCAGGCTTGCCTCGCTGCTAGGCTTGCTGCCCGGGAAGGAGCAGGCTGTGCGATGCTGGGAGAGGCCACTGGCGCCTTCCTGGCCTCAGCTCCACTCCTGCCTTGCCTTTGCATCTAGGCCCCGGGCGTCCTTGGGGAAGGCTTAGGAGCCGGTGGCTTGCACACTGCCGAGCCCTCCAGCAGTGAGGCCTCTCGTAGAGGGGAGGGGAGGGCAAGTGCAGGGCTCCACCAGCGGTTGCTTGGCCGCCCAGACTCAGCGCCGCACGGAGAGCACAAGGCTCCCAGGTCCCCTGGCTGTGGTCTGCAGCCCCACACTCCCGGAGGCTGACTCCGTGGGCGCCCAGAAGGTGCCTGACAGACGTCATGTCCCTAGCGCTCTGCTCCCCGGCAGAGACGTGTGCAGGTGGTGGGGCCTGCCCCTGCGTGTCTGGGCTCCCGCCGGCAGCCCCAGCTCCAGGGAAGCAGCCCCTGAGCCAAGACCTGTAGGGGGCGCGGGGCGCCCCCGCCTGGAAGCCTAGCGCACAGCATGCGGGAAGCGAGCCTCCTCGGGAGAAGAGGAGGCAGCCCAGCTGCGTGCGTCTGCACTCACTCCTTGGGCGGAGCCCAGTGAGCCTCCAGTACGGCAGAGCTCCAGCTCTGCTCAGAGGCCCGATCTGGCAGAGTTGCTGGCGTGAGGCTGCTCTGCCCTGGGCGAGCCTTGCCCAGACTTGCCTCGCTGCTAGGCTTCCTGCCCGGGAAGGAGCAGGCTGCGCCAGACAGGCAGACGCTCCTGGCGCCTTCCTGGCCTCAGCTCCACTCCTGCCTTGCCTTTGCACCTAGTCCCCAGGCGTCCTTGCGGAGGGCTTAGGGGCCGGTGGGGTGCACGCTGCCAAGCCCTCCAGCCGTGAGAGCTCTGTCATAGGGAAGGGAATGGCAAGTGCAGGGCTCCTCCAGCGGTCGCTTGGCCGCCCAGACTCAGCACAGCACGGAGAGCACCAGGCTTCCCAGGGCCCCTGGCTGTGGTCTGCAGCCCCACACACCCGGAGGCTGACTCCGTGAGCGCCCAGAAGGTGCCTGACAGACGTCATTTCCCTAGCGCTCTCCCCACCAGCAGAGACGTGTGCAGGTGGTTGGGGCCTGCCCCTGCGTGTCTGGGCTGCCGCCCACAGCCTCCGCTCAGGGGAAGCAGCCCCTGTGCCAAGACCTGCAGGAGGCGCGGGGCGTCCCTGCCTGGAAGCCAAGTGCACGGTCCGCTTGGAAGCGAGCCTCCTTGGGAAGAGTCGAGGGAGCCAAGCCGCGTGCAGCTGCAAGCCCTGCTTGGGCCGAGCCGAGTGTGCCTCCAGGACG
Organism: Budorcas taxicolor; assembly: GCF_023091745.1. Taxonomy (NCBI): domain Eukaryota; kingdom Metazoa; phylum Chordata; class Mammalia; order Artiodactyla; family Bovidae; genus Budorcas; species Budorcas taxicolor. Next base: position 308,864 of record NW_026292709.1, on the reverse strand, counting down.
GCAGAGCTCCAGCTCTGCTCAGAGGCCGGATCTAGTCAAGTGCCTTGCGCGAGGCTGCTCTGCCCTGGGCGAGACTTGCCCAGGCTTGCCTCGCTGCTAGGCTTGCTGCCCGGGAAGGAGCAGGCTGTGCGATGCTGGGAGAGGCCACTGGCGCCTTCCTGGCCTCAGCTCCACTCCTGCCTTGCCTTTGCATCTAGGCCCCGGGCGTCCTTGGGGAAGGCTTAGGAGCCGGTGGCTTGCACACTGCCGAGCCCTCCAGCAGTGAGGCCTCTCGTCGAGGGGAGGGGAGGGCAAGTGCAGGGCTCCACCAGCGGTTGCTTGGCCGCCCAGACTCAGCGCCGCACGGAGAGCACAAGGCTCCCAGGTCCCCTGGCTGTGGTCTGCAGCCCCACACTCCCGGAGGCTGACTCCGTGGGCGCCCAGAAGGTGCCTGACAGACGTCATGTCCCTAGCGCTCTGCTCCCCGGCAGAGACGTGTGCAGGTGGTGGGGCCTGCCCCTGCGTGTCTGGGCTCCCGCCGGCAGCCCCAGCTCCAGGGAAGCAGCCCCTGAGCCAAGACCTGTAGGGGGCGCGGGGCGCCCCCGCCTGGAAGCCTAGCGCACAGCATGCGGGAAGCGAGCCTCCTCGGGAGAAGAGGAGGCAGCCCAGCTGCGTGCGTCTGCACTCACTCCTTGGGCGGAGCCCAGTGAGCCTCCAGTACGGCAGAGCTCCAGCTCTGCTCAGAGGCCCGATCTGGCAGAGTTGCTGGCGTGAGGCTGCTCTGCCCTGGGCGAGCCTTGCCCAGACTTGCCTCGCTGCTAGGCTTCCTGCCCGGGAAGGAGCAGGCTGCGCCAGACAGGCAGACGCTCCTGGCGCCTTCCTGGCCTCAGCTCCACTCCTGCCTTGCCTTTGCACCTAGTCCCCAGGCGTCCTTGCGGAGGGCTTAGGGGCCGGTGGGGTGCACGCTGCCAAGCCCTCCAGCCGTGAGAGCTCTGTCATAGGGAAGGGAATGGCAAGTGCAGGGCTCCTCCAGCGGTCGCTTGGCCGCCCAGACTCAGCACAGCACGGAGAGCACCAGGCTTCCCAGGGCCCCTGGCTGTGGTCTGCAGCCCCACACACCCGGAGGCTGACTCCGTGAGCGCCCAGAAGGTGCCTGACAGACGTCATTTCCCTAGCGCTCTCCCCACCAGCAGAGACGTGTGCAGGTGGTTGGGGCCTGCCCCTGCGTGTCTGGGCTGCCGCCCACAGCCTCCGCTCAGGGGAAGCAGCCCCTGTGCCAAGACCTGCAGGAGGCGCGGGGCGTCCCTGCCTGGAAGCCAAGTGCACGGTCCGCTTGGAAGCGAGCCTCCTTGGGAAGAGTCGAGGGAGCCAAGCCGCGTGCAGCTGCAAGCCCTGCTTGGGCCGAGCCGAGTGTGCCTCCAGGACGGCAGAGCTCCAGCTCTGCTCAGAGGCCGGATCTAGTCAAGTGCCTTGCGCGAGGCTGCTCTGCCCTGGGCGAGACTTGCCCAGGCTTGCCTCGCTGCTAGGCTTGCTGCCCGGGAAGGAGCAGGCTGTGCGATGCTGGGAGAGGCCACTGGCGCCTTCCTGGCCTCAGCTCCACTCCTGCCTTGCCTTTGCATCTAGGCCCCGGGCGTCCTTGGGGAAGGCTTAGGAGCCGGTGGCTTGCACACTGCCGAGCCCTCCAGCAGTGAGGCCTCTCGTCGAGGGGAGGGGAGGGCAAGTGCAGGGCTCCACCAGCGGTTGCTTGGCCGCCCAGACTCAGCGCCGCACGGAGAGCACAAGGCTCCCAGGTCCCCTGGCTGTGGTCTGCAGCCCCACACTCCCGGAGGCTGACTCCGTGGGCGCCCAGAAGGTGCCTGACAGACGTCATGTCCCTAGCGCTCTGCTCCCCGGCAGAGACGTGTGCAGGTGGTGGGGCCTGCCCCTGCGTGTCTGGGCTCCCGCCGGCAGCCCCAGCTCCAGGGAAGCAGCCCCTGAGCCAAGACCTGTAGGGGGCGCGGGGCGCCCCCGCCTGGAAGCCTAGCGCACAGCATGCGGGAAGCGAGCCTCCTCGGGAGAAGAGGAGGCAGCCCAGCTGCGTGCGTCTGCACTCACTCCTTGGGCGGAGCCCAGTGAGCCTCCAGTACGGCAGAGCTCCAGCTCTGCTCAGAGGCCCGATCTGGCAGAGTTGCTGGCGTGAGGCTGCTCTGCCCTGGGCGAGCCTTGCCCAGACTTGCCTCGCTGCTAGGCTTCCTGCCCGGGAAGGAGCAGGCTGCGCCAGACAGGCAGACGCTCCTGGCGCCTTCCTGGCCTCAGCTCCACTCCTGCCTTGCCTTTGCACCTAGTCCCCAGGCGTCCTTGCGGAGGGCTTAGGGGCCGGTGGGGTGCACGCTGCCAAGCCCTCCAGCCGTGAGAGCTCTGTCATAGGGAAGGGAATGGCAAGTGCAGGGCTCCTCCAGCGCTCGCTTGGCCGCCCAGACTCAGCACAGCACGGAGAGCACCAGGCTTCCCAGGGCCCCTGGCTGTGGTCTGCAGCCCCACACACCCGGAGGCTGACTCCGTGAGCGCCCAGAAGGTGCCTGACAGACGTCATTTCCCTAGCGCTCTCCCCACCAGCAGAGACGTGTGCAGGTGGTTGGGGCCTGCCCCTGAGTGTCTGGGCTGCCGCCCACAGCCTCCGCTCAGGGGAAGCAGCCCCTGTGCCAAGACCTGCAGGAGGCGCGGGGCGTCCCTGCCTGGAAGCCAAGTGCACGGTCCGCTTGGAAGCGAGCCTCCTTGGGAAGAGTCGAGGGAGCCAAGCCGCGTGCAGCTGCAAGCCCTGCTTGGGCCGAGCCGAGTGTGCCTCCAGGACGGCAGAGCTCCAGCTCTGCTCAGAGGCCGGATCTAGTCAAGTGCCTTGCGCGAGGCTGCTCTGCCCTGGGCGAGACTTGCCCAGGCTTGCCTCGCTGCTAGGCTTGCTGCCCGGGAAGGAGCAGGCTGTGCGATGCTGGGAGAGGCCACTGGCGCCTTCCTGGCCTCAGCTCCACTCCTGCCTTGCCTTTGCATCTAGGCCCCGGGCGTCCTTGGGGAAGGCTTAGGAGCCGGTGGCTTGCACACTGCCGAGCCCTCCAGCAGTGAGGCCTCTCGTCGAGGGGAGGGGAGGGCAAGTGCAGGGCTCCACCAGCGGTTGCTTGGCCGCCCAGACTCAGCGCCGCACGGAGAGCACAAGGCTCCCAGGTCCCCTGGCTGTGGTCTGCAGCCCCACACTCCCGGAGGCTGACTCCGTGGGCGCCCAGAAGGTGCCTGACAGACGTCATGTCCCTAGCGCTCTGCTCCCCGGCAGAGACGTGTGCAGGTGGTGGGGCCTGCCCCTGCGTGTCTGGGCTCCCGCCGGCAGCCCCAGCTCCAGGGAAGCAGCCCCTGAGCCAAGACCTGTAGGGGGCGCGGGGCGCCCCCGCCTGGAAGCCTAGCGCACAGCATGCGGGAAGCGAGCCTCCTCGGGAGAAGAGGAGGCAGCCCAGCTGCGTGCGTCTGCACTCACTCCTTGGGCGGAGCCCAGTGAGCCTCCAGTACGGCAGAGCTCCAGCTCTGCTCAGAGGCCCGATCTGGCAGAGTTGCTGGCGTGAGGCTGCTCTGCCCTGGGCGAGCCTTGCCCAGACTTGCCTCGCTGCTAGGCTTCCTGCCCGGGAAGGAGCAGGCTGCGCCAGACAGGCAGACGCTCCTGGCGCCTTCCTGGCCTCAGCTCCACTCCTGCCTTGCCTTTGCACCTAGTCCCCAGGCGTCCTTGCGGAGGGCTTAGGGGCCGGTGGGGTGCACGCTGCCAAGCCCTCCAGCCGTGAGAGCTCTGTCATAGGGAAGGGAATGGCAAGTGCAGGGCTCCTCCAGCGGTCGCTTGGCCGCCCAGACTCAGCACAGCACGGAGAGCACCAGGCTTCACAGGGCCCCTGGCTGTGGTCTGCAGCCCCACACACCCGGAGGCTGACTCCGTGAGCGCCCAGAAGGTGCCTGACAGACGTCATTTCCCTAGCGCTCTCCCCACCAGCAGAGACGTGTGCAGGTGGTTGGGGCCTGCCCCTGAGTGTCTGGGCTGCCGCCCACAGCCTCCGCTCAGGGGAAGCAGCCCCTGTGCCAAGACCTGCAGGAGGCGCGGGGCGTCCCTGCCTGGAAGCCAAGTGCACGGTCCGCTTGGAAGCGAGCCTCCTTGGGAAGAGTCGAGGGAGCCAAGCCGCGTGCAGCTGCAAGCCCTGCTTGGGCCGAGCCGAGTGTGCCTCCAGGACGGCAGAGCTCCAGCTCTGCTCAGAGGCCGGATCTAGTCAAGTGCCTTGCGCGAGGCTGCTCTGCCCTGGGCGAGACTTGCCCAGGCTTGCCTCGCTGCTAGGCTTGCTGCCCGGGAAGGAGCAGGCTGTGCGATGCTGGGAGAGGCCACTGGCGCCTTCCTGGCCTCAGCTCCACTCCTGCCTTGCCTTTGCATCTAGGCCCCGGGCGTCCTTGGGGAAGGCTTAGGAGCCGGTGGCTTGCACACTGCCGAGCCCTCCAGCAGTGAGGCCTCTCGTAGAGGGGAGGGGAGGGCAAGTGCAGGGCTCCACCAGCGGTTGCTTGGCCGCCCAGACTCAGCGCCGCACGGAGAGCACAAGGCTCCCAGGTCCCCTGGCTGTGGTCTGCAGCCCCACACTCCCGGAGGCTGACTCCGTGGGCGCCCAGAAGGTGCCTGACAGACGTCATGTCCCTAGCGCTCTGCTCCCCGGCAGAGACGTGTGCAGGTGGTGGGGCCTGCCCCTGCGTGTCTGGGCTCCCGCCGGCAGCCCCAGCTCCAGGGAAGCAGCCCCTGAGCCAAGACCTGTAGGGGGCGCGGGGCGCCCCCGCCTGGAAGCCTAGCGCACAGCATGCGGGAAGCGAGCCTCCTCGGGAGAAGAGGAGGCAGCCCAGCTGCGTGCGTCTGCACTCACTCCTTGGGCGGAGCCCAGTGAGCCTCCAGTACGGCAGAGCTCCAGCTCTGCTCAGAGGCCCGATCTGGCAGAGTTGCTGGCGTGAGGCTGCTCTGCCCTGGGCGAGCCTTGCCCAGACTTGCCTCGCTGCTAGGCTTCCTGCCCGGGAAGGAGCAGGCTGCGCCAGACAGGCAGACGCTCCTGGCGCCTTCCTGGCCTCAGCTCCACTCCTGCCTTGCCTTTGCACCTAGTCCCCAGGCGTCCTTGCGGAGGGCTTAGGGGCCGGTGGGGTGCACGCTGCCAAGCCCTCCAGCCGTGAGAGCTCTGTCATAGGGAAGGGAATGGCAAGTGCAGGGCTCCTCCAGCGCTCGCTTGGCCGCCCAGACTCAGCACAGCACGGAGAGCACCAGGCTTCCCAGGGCCCCTGGCTGTGGTCTGCAGCCCCACACACCTGGAGGCTGACTCCGTGAGCGCCCAGAAGGTGCCTGACAGACGTCATTTCCCTAGCGCTCTCCCCACCAGCAGAGACGTGTGCAGGTGGTTGGGGCCTGCCCCTGAGTGTCTGGGCTGCCGCCCACAGCCTCCGCTCAGGGGAAGCAGCCCCTGTGCCAAGACCTGCAGGAGGCGCGGGGCGTCCCTGCCTGGAAGCCAAGTGCACGGTCCGCTTGGAAGCGAGCCTCCTTGGGAAGAGTCGAGGGAGCCAAGCCGCGTGCAGCTGCAAGCCCTGCTTGGGCCGAGCCGAGTGTGCCTCCAGGACGGCAGAGCTCCAGCTCTGCTCAGAGGCCGGATCTAGTCAAGTGCCTTGCGCGAGGCTGCTCTGCCCTGGGCGAGACTTGCCCAGGCTTGCCTCGCTGCTAGGCTTGCTGCCCGGGAAGGAGCAGGCTGTGCGATGCTGGGAGAGGCCACTGGCGCCTTCCTGGCCTCAGCTCCACTCCTGCCTTGCCTTTGCATCTAGGCCCCGGGCGTCCTTGGGGAAGGCTTAGGAGCCGGTGGCTTGCACACTGCCGAGCCCTCCAGCAGTGAGGCCTCTCGTAGAGGGGAGGGGAGGGCAAGTGCAGGGCTCCACCAGCGGTTGCTTGGCCGCCCAGACTCAGCGCCGCACGGAGAGCACAAGGCTCCCAGGTCCCCTGGCTGTGGTCTGCAGCCCCACACTCCCGGAGGCTGACTCCGTGGGCGCCCAGAAGGTGCCTGACAGACGTCATGTCCCTAGCGCTCTGCTCCCCGGCAGAGACGTGTGCAGGTGGTGGGGCCTGCCCCTGCGTGTCTGGGCTCCCGCCGGCAGCCCCAGCTCCAGGGAAGCAGCCCCTGAGCCAAGACCTGTAGGGGGCGCGGGGCGCCCCCGCCTGGAAGCCTAGCGCACAGCATGCGGGAAGCGAGCCTCCTCGGGAGAAGAGGAGGCAGCCCAGCTGCGTGCGTCTGCACTCACTCCTTGGGCGGAGCCCAGTGAGCCTCCAGTACGGCAGAGCTCCAGCTCTGCTCAGAGGCCCGATCTGGCAGAGTTGCTGGCGTGAGGCTGCTCTGCCCTGGGCGAGCCTTGCCCAGACTTGCCTCGCTGCTAGGCTTCCTGCCCGGGAAGGAGCAGGCTGCGCCAGACAGGCAGACGCTCCTGGCGCCTTCCTGGCCTCAGCTCCACTCCTGCCTTGCCTTTGCACCTAGTCCCCAGGCGTCCTTGCGGAGGGCTTAGGGGCCGGTGGGGTGCACGCTGCCAAGCCCTCCAGCCGTGAGAGCTCTGTCATAGGGAAGGGAATGGCAAGTGCAGGGCTCCTCCAGCGGTCGCTTGGCCGCCCAGACTCAGCACAGCACGGAGAGCACCAGGCTTCCCAGGGCCCCTGGCTGTGGTCTGCAGCCCCACACACCCGGAGGCTGACTCCGTGAGCGCCCAGAAGGTGCCTGACAGACGTCATTTCCCTAGCGCTCTCCCCACCAGCAGAGACGTGTGCAGGTGGTTGGGGCCTGCCCCTGCGTGTCTGGGCTGCCGCCCACAGCCTCCGCTCAGGGGAAGCAGCCCCTGTGCCAAGACCTGCAGGAGGCGCGGGGCGTCCCTGCCTGGAAGCCAAGTGCACGGTCCGCTTGGAAGCGAGCCTCCTTGGGAAGAGTCGAGGGAGCCAAGCCGCGTGCAGCTGCAAGCCCTGCTTGGGCCGAGCCGAGTGTGCCTCCAGGACGGCAGAGCTCCAGCTCTGCTCAGAGGCCGGATCTAGTCAAGTGCCTTGCGCGAGGCTGCTCTGCCCTGGGCGAGACTTGCCCAGGCTTGCCTCGCTGCTAGGCTTGCTGCCCGGGAAGGAGCAGGCTGTGCGATGCTGGGAGAGGCCACTGGCGCCTTCCTGGCCTCAGCTCCACTCCTGCCTTGCCTTTGCATCTAGGCCCCGGGCGTCCTTGGGGAAGGCTTAGGAGCCGGTGGCTTGCACACTGCCGAGCCCTCCAGCAGTGAGGCCTCTCGTCGAGGGGAGGGGAGGGCAAGTGCAGGGCTCCACCAGCGGTTGCTTGGCCGCCCAGACTCAGCGCCGCACGGAGAGCACAAGGCTCCCAGGTCCCCTGGCTGTGGTCTGCAGCCCCACACTCCCGGAGGCTGACTCCGTGGGCGCCCAGAAGGTGCCTGACAGACGTCATGTCCCTAGCGCTCTGCTCCCCGGCAGAGACGTGTGCAGGTGGTGGGGCCTGCCCCTGCGTGTCTGGGCTCCCGCCGGCAGCCCCAGCTCCAGGGAAGCAGCCCCTGAGCCAAGACCTGTAGGGGGCGCGGGGCGCCCCCGCCTGGAAGCCTAGCGCACAGCATGCGGGAAGCGAGCCTCCTCGGGAGAAGAGGAGGCAGCCCAGCTGCGTGCGTCTGCACTCACTCCTTGGGCGGAGCCCAGTGAGCCTCCAGTACGGCAGAGCTCCAGCTCTGCTCAGAGGCCCGATCTGGCAGAGTTGCTGGCGTGAGGCTGCTCTGCCCTGGGCGAGCCTTGCCCAGACTTGCCTCGCTGCTAGGCTTCCTGCCCGGGAAGGAGCAGGCTGCGCCAGACAGGCAGACGCTCCTGGCGCCTTCCTGGCCTCAGCTCCACTCCTGCCTTGCCTTTGCACCTAGTCCCCAGGCGTCCTTGCGGAGGGCTTAGGGGCCGGTGGGGTGCACGCTGCCAAGCCCTCCAGCCGTGAGAGCTCTGTCATAGGGAAGGGAATGGCAAGTGCAGGGCTCCTCCAGCGCTCGCTTGGCCGCCCAGACTCAGCACAGCACGGAGAGCACCAGGCTTCCCAGGGCCCCTGGCTGTGGTCTGCAGCCCCACACACCCGGAGGCTGACTCCGTGAGCGCCCAGAAGGTGCCTGACAGACGTCATTTCCCTAGCGCTCTCCCCACCAGCAGAGACGTGTGCAGGTGGTTGGGGCCTGCCCCTGAGTGTCTGGGCTGCCGCCCACAGCCTCCGCTCAGGGGAAGCAGCCCCTGTGCCAAGACCTGCAGGAGGCGCGGGGCGTCCCTGCCTGGAAGCCAAGTGCACGGTCCGCTTGGAAGCGAGCCTCCTTGGGAAGAGTCGAGGGAGCCAAGCCGCGTGCAGCTGCAAGCCCTGCTTGGGCCGAGCCGAGTGTGCCTCCAGGACGGCAGAGCTCCAGCTCTGCTCAGAGGCCGGATCTAGTCAAGTGCCTTGCGCGAGGCTGCTCTGCCCTGGGCGAGACTTGCCCAGGCTTGCCTCGCTGCTAGGCTTGCTGCCCGGGAAGGAGCAGGCTGTGCGATGCTGGGAGAGGCCACTGGCGCCTTCCTGGCCTCAGCTCCACTCCTGCCTTGCCTTTGCATCTAGGCCCCGGGCGTCCTTGGGGAAGGCTTAGGAGCCGGTGGCTTGCACACTGCCGAGCCCTCCAGCAGTGAGGCCTCTCGTCGAGGGGAGGGGAGGGCAAGTGCAGGGCTCCACCAGCGGTTGCTTGGCCGCCCAGACTCAGCGCCGCACGGAGAGCACAAGGCTCCCAGGTCCCCTGGCTGTGGTCTGCAGCCCCACACTCCCGGAGGCTGACTCCGTGGGCGCCCAGAAGGTGCCTGA